>NW_026590663.1:4596787-4704420 GCF_907164565.1 Psammomys obesus | reverse complement strand
ATCTATCTATCTATCTATCTATCTATCTATCTATCTATCTATCTATCATCTATTGTCTCTTACAGAATCTGACCCAGGTTGCCACACTGCACTCATGTTCCTGTCTCCTCTGTCTTTTCATTCTTTGTCTTTGAGGACCATGATTGTTCCTACAGTATTGGTCAGTTAGTTTACAGAGTATCTCTCTCATGATTTTTGCCTGCTGTGCTTGTTTTTATTCAACCCAGTTGAGTTATATGATTTTGGCAAGAGGACCACAAAAGGATTTCCTGTTATTTAGAGTATGTGTTGGAAGCCACACAATAGCACCAAATTCTGCTAGTGTCATTAGTTGTCACTCTTTGCTGTCTTCACTGCAAGGTACTCTTTCACCATTTGTAAATAATAAGCATACTGGGGGAAATATTAGACGCTGTGCAAATGTGTGATTTCTTCTCAAAATTTAAGGCACTGTTGGTGCCAATCATCAGTGGACCATGCCTACCTAACAACTGTTACCAAGGCACGTGTGTCAGTGGTAATTCTGTCTAAGATAGAAATGCGATTTGCACTGAGTAAGTCATTACACAATGCATATGTATATTGAGCCATTGTGTTGTTTCTCATCGATATGTGCTAGAATTACAGGTCAATGTTTTAAAATTACTAAAACTATAATTTTGAATTTTGTACTTATTCTGTTTATTAATTCTAATGTTTCTATTTTGAAAGTTGTTTTTTCTCAACTGTTTGTGTATGCAACTGCTTATACTATGATCTGCTCACAAATTTTATGTTGTTCTACATATTATGAACTAGTAATAAGGGAGTCTTAGCATCTTAACTGTCGTACTAACGATTCTTTGTTGTGAGTTGCAAGGATTCTGTTCTGTTTTTGAAAATGAGGACTGCATTTTTTTCTCTGGCTCATGCAGAATGTATGTCTAGTCAATGTTTTATTTTTCTTTTGATTTTCTTGTCTTATCAAAATGTCCTGGTTTCAAAATTTTAGATCTACCTCTAATCTATTATTATAACTTTTCTAAAAACATTATCTTTACCTTGCTAATTTTTTTTCCAATTTTCTCTTTTTCCGTTTTTTTTTTTTTTTTTTTTTTTTTTTTTTTTTTTTTTTTTTTTTTTGTGTGTGTGTGTGTGTGTGTTATTTTTTTATAGGGGCTGATGAACGGAGACAATCTGTCTGATATGAACAAAGATAAATGGGTTCTTCGCATCATTTGAAAATATTCCATTTATTTATTTTTGACTTTTAAGATGAATGTGAGCAAATTGAAAGAGTCATTCCCTGATTTTGGCCATCAATTTCCAGCTCCCTGGGAGGCGTGACAGTTAGTGGCACCAGTAATGGGCTCTCCTTGTTTTATTACCACTGCTGCTTAAGAGAAGGATTGGCAATATCCCTGACCAGTGACTGGGTCCATCAGTCTTTGAACCCAAAACAACTGAAGGCAGCACGTAGGTTTGTGGATAAAAACAGGATCAGATGAATGGGGAGGAGGTCCCTCCCATCAGTGGACTTGGAAAGGGGCACAGTGGAGATGAGGGAGGGAGGGAGGGACTGGGAGGGAATGAGGGATCGGGACACGGCTGGGATACAGAGTTAATAAAATGTAACTGATAAGAAAAAATAAAATTTAAAAAAAATATAATATAGAAAAAAAAAGAAAATTAAAGCCAAATTCTTTTTTGTTTCCGTTAGACAATGATTTAAAACCTCTGTTAAACATCCAGGCCAAAAATATAAATTTATTCTAATTATAAACCTTTCTTCTTAGAGTTATATTAAAACATACCTAACATGTATTTTATTGTGGTGTTGAAGAGAAATCCTGAAAGAAGACAGACCAACAACCCTCTCTTTCCCCCACCTTTCTCTTTCTCTCTTTCTTTCTGTGAGTGTGTTTGCACACACGTGTTCATGCATGTGTGTGTGTGCGTGTAGGTTTCCCCATACTTTTGAAATTTTAACCAAAGCTTAATTACTTTTTTGGCACATTTCTATAAATAAATAATAAGGACTCATGATGGTAATATATGGCAGTGAGCAGCAAATAGCCAAGTCTACATGATGTATTTAGACAAAAGATCAAATTATGGTAAGAAATAAAATGCATAGTTCTTTCAAACTGAAAACGTGATAAACTTAGCCATGGATCATTTTAAAAGTTTGGAAGACTCTGATGGTGGGCACAGGTGAGCTGGTCCCAAGGGCATGAGTATGGGAGAGTTGACCCTGAGTCTTGTCTTCTGGGCAGTGGCTCAGACAAGGGAGAGGTACCCCCTCCCCTCCCTAGCCCCTTGCCACTTACAGCAGATGGCCCTGGGGTCATGAGAATAGGAGAATGGGCCGTGTCCCACACCAGCTTCAACACTCAGGAGAGAGGACCCTGAACCTCTCTGGTGCAGCAAGGTAGAGCTGGCCCTGGTTACAGGGGCTGCTGATGATCCACCTTGAACGGATGAGAGCAGGAAAGCCGGTAAGCTGCCCAGCTCAGATATCTCTTGGGTTCAGATCCAGAGCTTTGAACTGGTCCATTCCAATATCTACCCTCTAGTAAACTACTAGAGTGCATGAAGTGTCTGGTCCTACACATCCAAAACTACAGGATCTGCAAAAACAGGATATCTGAGAGTAGTTCCAGTGAGGCTCCTGTATTGGTAGAGTGACAGAAGCAGAGGCCTCATACCAGACCAAGGAGCAGATGAGTGGGTTTGGGGTACATAATGTGAAATTCACAAAGAACCAATAAAAAGGTTTTTTTGTTGTTTTTTTTTTTTAAGTTTTAAAGTGATTTAAAGCAGCTAACTTACTAAAGAAAGAGTCTGAGACATGTTTGCCTGCTCTTGGGGCCCTGCTCCTCCTTGAGTCACCAGCCTTGATGTGATGGTATATGCCCAGTCTTATAGTTTACTGTAGATTCTTATGCCATGTCTGGTTGATGTCCCTGGGAAGCCTGCTCTTTTCTGAGGCAGAGTGGACAGTGGCTGTGGGGAGAGAGTAGGTGGGGGTCTGGGGGAAGGGGAGGGAGGAGAGGGAGAGGAAACTGCAGTAAGGATGAAGACATGAGAGAATAAAAATAAAAACAACAAAATAAAAGTAAATTAAAAATATTACTAAACCGAGAAATAACATAAATGTATTTCAAAAGTACAATTTTATTTGTTTATTAAATTAAAAAAATCTTTTGATTTAAAATGACTAAGGTTATCAATTTAAAAATCACCCAGAGAAAATAAAAAGCATTCTTAGATCTCCTCCCCATTAAAAATGTTTCAGCAATTACTTCTAGCAGTATCTAGATCACTGCCAAAGAATAAGTCAACAGAGAAATGTCAAAGATTTGTGCCTCCTCCCCTCCCCCTGACCCTCAGCCACCAGCCCCTTGGGGAACAAGGGGAGGAGGGGAGGGTGTTCAGATGGCCTGTAGGTCAAACAGGGAACTGTGTCAAAGGCGATATTCCAGACATGGTTAGAGGCGTCTGTACCTAAAGACACTCTTCAGATGATGTCAGGCAAAGAATAGGAGGCCCTGTGGGGGAGGGAGTCCACCGAGTTAGAAAAGTGATTCAGACATGGTAGACTCTGCCCTAAACAGCAGGGTCTGCCAACAAATACGAATGACTAAGAAATATATTTAGGTCATCATTTGGCATGAAAAAAAACAAACAAACAACTGTGGAAATATGACATTGGTATGTGCAAGCCAATTCAACTAAATACAATCCAATCAAATCCATAAAAGATATTTATTTGAGTTGAAATGGTGCCAAAATCCATCTGGGAAGAAAATAGTATGCAAAATTTATTTTGGTAAAGAAATGTGAAAGGATTAACCGTATAGAATTGAAGACCCACGTAAATGAGCTCACAAAACGGCATCTATATGATTCTAAACACCAGTGCCAGTAACATGTACTGAAAAAAAAAATGATTAGCAAGTGGTACTAGAAGGTGGACATGTAAAAAAAACCGAGACAGGATCTGTTTCTCACAATGTGTAAAAATCATCTCAGAGGAAGCCTGAGATCTAACACAGTGAAACTACTAGAGGAAAACACAGAAGAGAAGTGTGTGGAAGGAATATGGGTAAAGAAAATGACTTTCATATGGGACTCCAACATTTCAGGAGCTAATAGCAAAAACTGACGTGTGTGATTATATGAAATTTAAAGCTTTCTGACCAGCAAAGCAGACAGTTAGAAGAATGAAAAGATGATTGCGTAAGCCTGAGTCTTTTCTCCAGAATCCACAGCAGAAGGATGGAACAGACTTCTGAGAGTTTCCTGTAATCTGACCTCCTCCTGGAGGCACACCCTCATAAGTGCACAGCAAACACACTCGCACACAATAATATTATTTTTTTAAATAAAAAGGAGAGACAGGAGTTACTTCTCTAGTTGCTCTTCCAGAGGTTTCAGGTTTGATTCCCAGCACCCACACAGCAGCTAACAACTGTCTGTAGCTCCGGTTCCAGGAATCCAATATCCTCTTCCGGTCTCCACTATCACTGCACGCCCATGTGACACAAACATACACCCATACACACACACACACACACACACACATATATATATATACATTTTTTTTCTTAAAATACCACTTTGATTCTTAAAGCACACCTCTGAGAAGGCCCCTTTCAGAGACTAACTCATTTCTGAATGGTCAGAATTAATAATTAAAGCTGTTCACATTTCAACATATAAAAGCTAATGATACAAACTGTAAAAGATATTGATGATTCAAAATTTAATAGACTGTTAGCAGGAAGTGGTACAAGTGTCAAAGGTGGGAAGACGTGAAGGAAGTAGGTTCCTACCTGGGTAACTTTGGAGGATGCCCTCCCTTGAGGCCTTACTTGCCCATCCTGTTTCCCATCCTCCACCATATCTGCTGCTCCATCACACAGTTTTCTGCCGTGATGAATGGAATCCATCCAAACTGAGAGCAGTGGAATTCTTCCCTAAGCTCTGTGAGGTGTTTGATCACCACAAACTCTAAAACTAAGACTTTATCCTATTAGTAACAGTGAAAAAGCTCCTGCTGGCTGCCAGGCTGCTTGTCTCTTAGTAACTCAGGCTCGTCATGTTCATTTCTCTAATGCTTAGCAAAAGCTTGATCCTAAGAGCTAATGTCAAAATTGTGATAGAACTTTCTATATTTTCACATTTGCTGACATTGAAAAGCTAAAGTCCGGGGTTCGTTACCATAGAGTGATAGACTCATGGGCCTCCATCCAAGCCTATAACCCTATCCCGAAGGATAAAATAGCACAGTGTGTTTTGATGGACACCAGCAGGAGTCAGTCATACGTGTAACCTGATTTCTTAATGAAAAAAAAAAAAGTTTGCTAGTTACAGCGTGGACCCAAAATAGGAATCATTTATTCCTTTGTAGTGCTGCCATCAGTTTGTCAAGAACACCCAGGCTTAATTTGTACTTCGTAAAACAATGCAGACAAATAAAAGAAACAACAGCTTCTGTTTCACTTACATCATCTGACTCTCTGTTAGTGATTCGCATCAAGAATGGGAGGGCCTTCATCCCTTCAGCCTCCAGCCCAGAAGAACCCAGATTAGCAGGCAGAAGAGATCTGTGAAAAATTAATGTTTATTGTCATAAACATTGTTATTTTCTGGTTGTTATTTATGCATCAGCATTGAATCTGTAGATAAGTCATATTCTTTTCGTATATTAAAAGATGTATTAGAAAACAAAGTTTTGTATTATTCCCCTTTATAAATAGCTTGTCATTTTAGTAGGACAGTTCATTAAATTATTAAAATTAAATAACAAGAAACAAGTTACTTATTAATTTTGTTTTATAATAGATTATTCTTAAATGTCATCATTTTATCCTAATGGTTACTTACAACAGTGAATTTATAATTTTTATCCTTTCACATTTTTAGAGTACTCTTGATGAGTAGATTTTGTTTTAAAGGGAATAAGAAGGCAAAGTTTTCTGGATAAAATGTAATTAGGATTTGGGTAGGAAGATTCTGCTGACTAGGTTAAGGGAAACATTTTCCATGCGTTAATAGAGTGACTTATATCACACCAAAGTACTGATGTATTGAACAAAAAACATGTGAAGCTTAGGATAAGATAAAATAATTAAATACAAAAGTACTGGACTGAAAAGAGTATAATAAATACTGTTTTGAGTTTTTCCCCAAATCTTTTTGTACAGACTGGATTCAGCAGTATATCCCTAAATAAATGGATAGAAAATATACTTTACAGCTATTTCCTAGGTTTTGTGGTCTTTGGGGTTTACATCAGAGACACCGAGAAAGTGTAAACAGTATAACTGGACAAGTCAGTACGTTTCTAAGTGTTTGAATGTGTCTATTTGAAGTGAGATTTCATTTTAAAAGTGATTGGCCTGCTCTTTGATCACCTCCCCCTCAGGAGGGTGCAGCCATACTAGGCCACAGAGGAAGACAATGCAGCCACTCCTGATGAAAGCTGATAGATTGGGATCAGAAGAAAGGGGAGGAAGTCCTCCCCTATCAGTGGACTGGGGAAGGGGTATGGGTGGAACAGAGAGAAGGAGAGTGTGCTTGGGAGGGGAGGAGAGAGGGAGCTACAGGTGAGATACAGGTGAATAAACTGTAATTAATAAAAAATAGTGAAAAAAATGAAAAAAATGTTAAAAGTAGCTTTTTTCATGATACATCAGAGTTATTTGGAACTTTCAAAAAATTATGTAAATTAATACACAATTAACACTTATTCTTGATAATGTATCTTTATGACCTGACCATTTAAAGAATAGAGTAATATAATTATAAAAAGAAATAAAACTTCTTGTTTCTCTCTACTGATTTCTATAAAATTAGTGTCTCGGTATTCATAAAACAAAACAGGTTATAATACAGTTCATGCAGAACTCTAGAACTCAACATTTCTCCAGCAGTTTCATTTGCATTCCTAGACAATTAATTTATTATTCCCATTAAAAGAATCTATAGGGAGAAAATGTAATGACAGTAAAAAGGGGGCTGCCAGAGGAGAGATCAAGGGGAGCTTGAGCGATAAGAGTGTAGTGGAGAGTGAAAATGACTAAAATATGCTAACGCTGTGTATGGAAATTTCAACAGGAGACTCTCAGGTTTCGGTGAATGCATTGAAATCTCTCTTTTGCATCATGGCAATGTTTTGTAGAAGTGTTTTGTTTCTAATTTAGAAACTTCTTGGAAAGGAGAAGACACATGGGGAATGATCGTTAACTAGTTAACTAGTTAACAAAACAGAACTGCACTTGATGCCCAGGCCAACACCTGAAGACGAGTCCTGCCACAGGAATGAGCATGTGCCTCAGAGGTTGGGAGCTTTGTAGCCAAACAGAGGTCTTCATTTCAAAGTCGAGCATCAAGCAAGTAAAACTGGAGCAAGAGTAAGTAGAAATGCCGTGCTGAATGTGAGTGCACATTTCAATCCCAGGACTCAGGAAGCTGGGCAAGAGGATTATCGGCTTAACGACAGCTTGGCCAACACAGTTCATATTATCCTTTCCTTTGTTGTTTCTTTGTTTGCTTTAAGCCTAATTCCCAACTGTAATTGAAACACTTGTCTTTCTACTCACAGGTAAGTGTATTCCTCATCAAGGAAACTTCTATTTAAAACAGGTGAAGGCCAATACAGAAAACCACAACCCATAAAAATGCAGGGTGGTGGATCCAAGCCTCAGTGTCTATACTCACAAAACACTCCCACAGCTAAGGCTTGGGAACATGTGGAGGACGAGTCAGAAGGACTGTTAGAGCCAGAGGATCGGGGAGTTTGCTGCGACATTGTCTCCTAGAAATGTTAGAGCCATACCTATAAACTCACAGCAACTTAAATGCCTGACCAAAGCAGGCATGATACCACTAGAAATGCCCAAGTGGACAGGGAAGAGCCCACAAGGTCTCGACACTACAAACATAATGATAGAAAACTAAGAAACACTGAGCAGAAGAAATAGGTTTATCCATAGAGGAACACACCAATCAGTTAGATAGTACCTAATTATCAGCCCTGAAAACATGCATATGGGCAACAATATACAAACTAAACAATATGAGCAAACAAAACATATGTATGGGCAAACAATATACAAAACTCTGTGTGTGTGTGTGTGTGTGTGTGTGTGTGTGTGTGTGTGTGTGTGTGAAATAACAAAAACAGAGGCCATGAATTTGAAAAAGATGGATTTAGAGTGAGGAAAGGGAAGGTTAAAATGATATATCAAAAGCTCAAAAAATATAATAAATGTAAAAAGAAGGGCATGATTAAGTCTGAGAAGAGAGATGTACTCATCAGTTCTGAGAGATGTGAAAATGGTAGAGGTACTAACCAAATACCTTGTCTAACATTGGCTTTCTCTTTGTTCCTAACATGACTGGCAGACAGACACCACACACACACACACACATGCTTCTTGTGCAAAGAACAGCTAATTCGTTGTACAAACTTTTACTCCTGTGAGGTGAAAGTTTTAAGGCCTCCTCCTAGTCTAGTCAGATTAACTCCAATGACTTAAAAAACTCATTTCCAGGAAGGGTATTGCATAGAAACAGAAGCCAAACAGCCACTATGTTTCTTGTTGTGTGAGTTTATTTTACCATCTGGAAGAGCATTCTGTGTTTTAAGGTACTATTGCAGATACAACGCTCCTCAAAAAGCAGGGGTTAAAAGTATCTAAGAGAATGAACTTACAGAAAAGAAGTGCTGGGCTTACACATGTAAATAATTTTTCTTTAATCTCTCCATAAATGACTATCATCCAATCAGCATTTGCTGAGAATTTTCCAAGAAGAAACAAATAGCAGGTAGGACAAATGAAGAGATGCAAAATTCACAATCTGTTCTGTCCAATGTAAAGGAGACACATGTAGACAATTACCTGGTTGTCATGTGTTCCTCTTTTACTCTTTCAATCTCGTGATCTTTATTCTTCATGTTATATTTTTCAGTATTGTCGTAGTAGGAGTCATTACGCTAACTACACTTGGTTATTTTCATATTTCTGTAGGAGGTTTTCGCAGTAAAGAAGATGGAAAAGTTAAGAAGTTAAATGTGACCTTGGGGAGAGGAGAGCAGATCCTACCAAGAGAGGAGAGATGGGTAGGAACACCAGCTGTGTAGTGATGTTTGGTGGGTGGGGAAGAGCCCTGCTGGGTCTTCTGAATTCCCACTTCAACATGGGGCAAAACCCTGACTTCACGACCCTACTTCTTTCTAAGTTTTTCTCATTGCCTACCCTTGGGCTGGCGCATTACAAGCGGAAGGGCAGCTGCTTGATACATCAACCACAGAGAGTTGAGTGGAATGCTAGCTGCAGGAGGGGTTTATATATTGAGTCCCTCCTGCTTTCTCCCAGGTTCTTGCAGGAGAATATTCTGACTGTCTGGTTCCTCCCAGAAACATGGTGTTTCCACTGTTTCCTCTTCAGGCTGATTCCCACACTCTGGCCCCCACCCCATGTATTCATTATATTCACTCCTTTTCCTCAGCCCACCTTATTTAAGCTTCTGAAAATGGAAATCTTATAACTCATTCAACATATATATATATTCAAATCCTAGTTAGCTGTTCCTTTTTTTTCTTACTTCTTCTTGAGATATATATGAATAAGGAATGCAAGTGTGAATACACAAAAGACATGAAAAAGAATGCCTTGAAGTATTTTTGCATAATAATGTCAAAGAAATCCTGTGTACCATGTACTGCAGATGGGCTAAAAACTGAGTTCCTCCCTCATGTTTTATTTTGTTTAATAATGATTCCCTAGTCTTTTACACACTAGCAGAGTACTCTGTCACTGATTCCCAGACTTGATTCCTTTCTTGTTATTTCAGCCCTAGTATCTTCCCTCTTACAAACTGGTAGGAGACAAAATGTCAACAAAGATAATATTGAATTTATTTTATTTTGGCAGCTGGTTTGTTTTCTAAAGAGCTAGAGAGAAAAAAGGCATGGAGTTACATGGGTAGGGTAATAGAGAGGATCAGGGAGAGGTTGGGAGAGGAGAAACATTGATCAGAGTATACTGTGTGAAAAAATTATTTTCAATCAAAAAGTAAAATACATAAAACAAGAGAAGTGGGAGACCCTTCCCTATCCACTGGCTTGCAACAGCCCACTAGCAGCAATGGTGAGGTCTGCCCAGGGTCCTCTGTGTTCCATCTCCCCGGTGTGGCCCACACCTCAGTTCCTGAGCCTGCACTATTTCCCAGGACCCACCCTGACTTGTGGCCCCAAAGACCAGCACATAGAAGGGCATATAGAATAGACAGCAGAGTGGATGAAGAGAGGGAACTGGGCAGGGGATGGAATGGGGAGGAAAACAAGGATGGGGATCAGATGTGGGGAGAATGTGGGTGGGAGCTGAGAGGTCTGGGAACAATATGGGAAACTGAGGGGGGCGTCTCTTTGTCAGGCTGGAGGCCTGCCACAAGATAGGCTCCTGGGGGGACATGGGTGTAACTCCAGCTGGGACTCCTAATGGAGAAATATGGAGTGGTCACCTCCTAGCCAGGCAGGACTAGTGGAAAGAGGGGAAGAGCAATCTGCCCACAAAACTTTGATCCAAACATTATCCTGCTTACAAGATATGCAGAGATAAAGAGGGAACAGAGACCGAGGGAATGTCCAACCAATGTGGGTCCAATCTGAGACCCACCCACGGTAGAGATCCTGCCCCTGACACTGTTAATGATGCTCTGCTATGCTTGCAGACAGGAGCCTAATGTGACTATTGACTGGGACACTCCACCCAGCAATGGGTGGAGACAGATGCTGCAACTTGCATCATGGAATGGAGCTCCTTGTGGAAGTGTTGAAGGAAAAAAATGAAATAACTTGGAGGGGTCAGGAACCTCACAAGAAGACCAACAGAGACAACTCACCCAGGTGATAAAGATTAAGTAGAGTCACAGAGTTTGAGACAGATTTAAGTGACCAATTATATACCCAGAACCTCACCTAGATTTCCTCCCCCAATTAAAGAATCTATACCAAGAGAATAATCAGATTTTTATAACCAATTAAATATTTAAACAATCTTAAAAGCATTTGAGGTAATTAAAGAAATGCAAATCAGAATCCCAGGATGTTAAAAATACCTAACTGTTAAAATGTGTAAGACTGATGATAAGGTTTGTTACAGATTTGGAATAACAGGAACTCCTTTATACTCCTATAGGATTCTTAAAGGACACTGCTACTTTGGGGGGGAAAATGCAGGTTTCTTAAAAGCAAAACACAGATATTCCATATGGCTAAGCCTTCCTATCCCTGGGTATTTGTCTGAGATAACTGTATAGCTACACAGTGCTACATGTTTTTAATTGCTTGGTTGGCATAATACATTTTGGAATGTATACACCTTACCTTTGTTCACTCAAATGCTGATTTCCCCACTCTCTGGTTTCAATCTGGACATTGCATTGTGATACTTATTCTAAGCATCACTTGTCTCAAGTTTGTGTAAACATGCCACCATTTGTTCTCTAATTTGGCAATTAAAACAACCAGTCACAGTGTTGAGCAATGGAGAGGATAGGGTGGGACACCCTGGTTCAGAGTGGGAGAAGAGGAAGGAAGCAGGAGGAGAGGAAGAAGTAGGAGGGAGGAAAGGAGCAGAAGCTGGGAGAGGAGAAGCTGGAGGAGAGGTCTTGAAATGATGTAGAGAAATGAACTGGACCTAAAATATCACTAAAAGCAAGTATAATAGATGAATCTGAATGATAGGAACTGTGCGGGCTTGGAGGTTTAGGATGTAGTAACTATTGCCCAGCATTGTGTTCTAGGTTAACTAAATAAATGCTAGTCTCTGTATAGTGGTTTGATTATACAGCTGTTTAGGATTAACCTCAGCTTTACTAAAAGATATATCAGTAGTAAATATTAATGACCAAATACTACATAGCTTTCTTTGTGTTACTCAAAAATTGAAGCATCCCAAAGTACGGGAGAATGGATTGGAATACAACTCAACACTGAAAACAGAAATATGTTGATTCCTAAGACAACATGATGCATTAATTACAAGATCACCATTCTGTGTGAAGGACTGTAACACAAACTAAAACAGGAGCCGAGTTGTTTTCATACTATTTGGAAAAATACAAGACAATCAATAATGTTAAAGGTTAAGGCTTGTCTTAGGATTGGAGTGATGGGGAAAATGTTTGCAAAGTCATGAGGAAATATTTGAGGTTGGCAGACATACTGTCTTAGTTGTGGTGATGATTTTATGGATACTCTTTCTGCAAATGGATTAAATGTTATGCATGAAATATATAACTTAGTGTAGTGTGACACTGGTCTTTGGGAAATGTGAGTAAGGATCTAGACACTCCAGCTGGGAACAGACAACAAACCAGAGTATGGAGACCACTACAGTCCAATTTGGTACAGGCAGTTCAGTAGGTTGTTGAGTGTCCCTTGCAGATAGTTCAGCTGGACTGACGCCTTCCTAGGAGTGGGGGTGGAGTGGGGCAGCTCAATGCTCTGTGTTTTCTTCCAAGAAGGACAGAGGTCTCTGCCTCTTCCAGGACCATGTGGGTCTGACCTTCCTCTAGGCAGCTCAGCTTTTCTTAGAGTGTCTCTCAGCAACTCTTGCCTTCTCTCCACCATATATGCTTAAATAGGGATGGGACTTGGGAATATGGTAAGTTTCTGGGTCTTCTCGGTGGTTTTTTGAGTTGTTTCCTTAGCTTAAAGAGCTTCCTATAGAATGCAATGTTGCATGTTTATTAAGAACATTCTGTCATTCTACCCCCTGCAAAAACCCTGTGTCTTAATGAGCTTCCCCCATAGGTGGAAGGTTTGTTTTTATTCCGTATGTGGTTTATTCCATAATTACCAAGCATGTCTCAAATCTTGAACACTTCTGACACTCTAGTACACACAACCTCACAGCAAGCTTTCTGTTCTGGCAATCCTTCCATCCTTCTTCCACAATCATCCATGAGCCTGATGCAGGAGTTGTGTTACAGATTTATCGGATGGAACCTGGGGTTAACAACACTGCATTTTGATTGGTGATTTTGAGTCTTCAGAATGAATAAGCATTGACTCCACAAAGAAGGAAATGCAAAAGACAGCTCTTATTCTAAAAGAAATAGCACCGAGCAACTGAAGAGTTTAGAAACTGCATTAATAATTTTTAAAGGTAAATTCTCTATGTTGCAGTTTAAATGTGCATTATTTTTGTCCTTTCCCACACCCACACAGAGCCTTGACTTTCTTTAGCAACATCAAGATTCCTTCATAGAAAACTTGCAACTTTGTTGATTTGTTCTACCAATTTTCACATCCGTCTGTTAAGAAATGTTTTTCACAGTTTAGAGCAAAAATTTTCCATAAATTATTTAAAAACATCTTTTGTCATAGAAACTGAATTTCTCACAGATGGTGTTAAAATAACCCTTTAAAAAATCTCTTCTTTTGAAAGTTCCCTCGTACCAATGAAATGGTTTCTGTTTTATTCTGATTTCATATCCTTCTGCTACACAATTCTCAGTACAGTCTTTGACTGGATAAAGGAGGAGGAAGCCAGGACAGGGTTCCTCCCAGAAAATAGAGTGGACTTCAAGTCAGCCATGATAATAACCACTTATTGTTTAAACACAAACAAGATTTTTTGAACATTCTTCATACAGTGCCCACAACACACCATGAAGAATGTGTATCTAACTTATTGAAGTCCTTACATTGTCATTTAGTAGTTTTTTGACTTTTCCATTTTAATGTCTTCATTTTCATTTTATTGGATTGTTTCAAATTTAAATTTGGGAAGAAACAGAGACATGAATCCTTAATTATGAAAAAGCATTCAAATTATCAATGACCTAGGAAAGAATGGAGAGACTTATAGCAGTTGATTGCTCCCACACTATTTCTAAAAATATATCAATTTATATTATATTTTTAAATTTTTTTTAAATTTCATTTTATTTTATTAATTATACTTTATTCACATTGAATCCCCCTATAAGCCCCTCCCTCCTCCCCTCCTGATCCCATCCTCCATCTCACTTCTTCACACATGCCCCTCCCCAAGTCCACTGATAGGGGAGGTCCTCCTCTCCTTCCCTCTGATCTTAGTCTATCAGATTTTATCAGGAATGGCTGCATTGTCATCTTCTGTGGCCTAATAAGGCTGCTCCCCCCTCAGGAGGAGGTGATCAAAGAGCAGGCCAATCAGATTATGTCAGAGGCAGTCCCTCTACCCATTACCATGTAACCCACATGGACACTAAACTTCTATGGGCTACATCTGTGCAGGGGTTCTAGGTTATCTCCATGAATAGTCCTTGGTTGGAGTATGAGTCTCTGGGAAGACCCCTGTGTTCAAATTTTCTTGTTTTGTTGCTCTCTTTGTGGGGTTCCTGTCCTCTCCAGATCTTACTATTTCCCACTTCTTACATAAGATTCCCTGCATGTTGCCCAACAGTTGGCCATAAGTCTCAGGATCTGCTTTGATAGTCTGCAGGGCAGAGCCTTTCAGAGGCCCTCTGTGGCAGGTTTCTAGGTTGTTTCCTGTTTTCTCCTTCTTCTGATGTCCATCCTCTTTGCCTTTTGGGATGGGGATTGAGCGTTTTAGTCAGGGTCTTCTCTCTTGATTAGTTTCTTTAGAAGTGCAGATTTTAGTAGATTTATCTTATGTTATATGTCTATATGAGTGAGTATATACTGTATGTGTCTTTCTGCTTCTGGGACAGCTCATTCAGGATGATCCTTTCCAGGTCCCACAATTTACCTGCAAATTACATGATTTCCTTATTTTTCATTGCTGAGTAATACTCCATTGTGTAGATGTACCACAATTTCTGCAACCATTCTTCAGTTGAGGGGCATCTGGGCTGTTTCCAGCTTCTGGCTATTACAAATAAAGCTGCTACAAACATGGTTGAGCAAATGTCCTTTTTGTGTACTTGAGCCTCTTTTGGATATATACCTAAGAGTGGTATGGCTGGATCTTGAGGAAGCGCTATTCCTAGTCGTCTGAGAAAGCGCCAGATTGATTTCCAGAGTGGTTGTACAAGTTTACATTCCCACCAGCAGTGGAGAAGGGTTCCCCTTTCTCCACAACCTCTCCAGCATGTGTTGTCACTTGAGTTCTTCATATTGGCCATTCTGATGGGTGTAAGGTGAAATCTCAGGGTCATTTTGATTTGCATTTTCCTAATGGCTAATGAGGTTGAGCATTTCTTTAAGTGCTTCTCTGCCATTCGATATTCCTCTACAGAGAGTTCTCTGTTTAGATCTGTTCCCCATTTTTTAATTGGATTACTTGGTTTGCTGCTTTTCAGCTTCTTTAGTCCTTTATATATACTGGATATTAGCCCTCTGTCAGATAAAGGGATGGTGAAGATTCTTTCCCAATCTGTAGGCAGTCGCTTTGTTTTGATGACAGTGTTCTTTGCTTTACAGAAGCTTTTCAGTTTCATGAGGTCCCATTTATTGATTGTTGTTCTTAGATCCTGTGCTGTTGGTGTTCTATTTAAGAAGTTGTTTCCTGTACCAATGAGTTCTAGGGTATTCCCCACTTTTTTTTCTAACCAATTTCATGTGTCTGGTTTTATGTTGAGATCTTTGATCCACTTGGACTTTAGTTTTGTGCAGGGTGATGAGTATGGATCTATTTGCATTTTTCTACATGTAGACATCCAGTTAGACTAGCACCATTTGTTGAAGATGCTATCTTTTTTTCCATTGTATGGTTTTGGCATCTTTGTCAAAGATCAGGTGTCAATAAGTATGTGGCTTTATTTCTGGGTCTTCTGTTTGGTTCCATTGATCCACTATTCTGTTTATATGCCAGTACCATGAAGTTTTTATTACTGTTGCTCTACAGTACAGCTTAAGATCAGGGATGGAGACACCTCCAGAAGATCTTTTATTGTAGAGGATTGTTTTAGCAATTCTGGATTTCTTGTTATTCCATATGAAGTTGATAATTTTTCTTTCTAGGTCTATAAAGAATTGTGTGGGTAATTTGATGGGAATTGCACTGAATCTGTAGATTGCTTTTGGTAAGATGGCCATTTTTACTATATTAATCCTGCCAAGACATGAGCATGGGAGATCTTTCCATCTTCTCATATCTTCTTCTAATTCTTTCTTCAGAGACTTGAAATTTTTTTCATACAAGTCTTTGACTTGCTTGGTTAGGGTCACACCAAGGTACTTTATGTCATTTGTGGCTATTGTGAAGGGTGTTGTTTCTTTAATTTCTTTCTCAGCCCTTTTGTCTTTTTTATACAGGAGTGCTACTGATTTTTTTCTAGTTAATTTTGTATCCAGACACTTTGCTGAAGGTGTTTATCAGCTGAAGGAGTTCCCTGGTAGAGTTTTTGGAGTCACTCACATATACTATCATATCATCTACAAATAGTGATAAGTTAACTTCTTCCTTTCCAATTTGTATCCCCTTGATTTCCTTCAACTGTCTTATTGCTCTAGCAAGGACTTCCAGAACTATGTTGAAGAGATATGGAGAGAGTGGGCAGCCTTGTCTTGTTCCTTATTTCAGTGGGATTACTTTAAGTTTCTCTCCATTCAGTTTGATGTTGGCTATAGGCTTGCTGTATATCGCCTTTACTATGTTTAGATATGTGCCTTGTATCCCTGACCTCTCCAATACTTTCAACATGAATGGATGTTGGATTTTGTCAAATGCTTTTTCAGCATCTAGGGAGATTATCATGTGGTTTTTTCTTTGTTTGTTAATATGGTGGATCACATTGATGGATTTCTGTATATTGTATATATATCCCTGCATACCTGGAATGAAGTAGGCTTGTATTCAGTTTGCAACTTTTTTTTGTTGAGTATTTTTGCATCAATGTTCATAAGGGAGATTGGCCCAAAATTCTCTTTCTTGGTTGGATCTTTGTGTGGTTTAGGTACCAAGGTGACTGTGGATTCATAGAATGAGTTTGATAATGTTCCTTCTGTTTCTATTTTCTGGAATAGTTTGAAGAGAACTGTAGTTAGCTCTTCTTTGAAGGTCTTGTAGAATTCTGTGCTGAAACCATCTGGTCCTGGGCTTTTTTGGATGGGAGACTTTCGATGACAGCTTCTATTTCCTTGGGGGATATAGGACTATTTAATTGATTTACCTGGTCCTGATTTAGCTTTGGTAAGTCGAATTGATCAAGAAAATTGTCTATTTCATTTATATTTTCAAATTTTGTGGCATATAGACTTTTGAAGTAAGTCCTATGATTGTTTGGATTTCCTCAGGGTCCATAGTTATGTCCCCCGTTTCATTTCTGTTTTTGCTGATTTGGATGGTGTCTCTCTGCCTTTTAGTTAGCTTGGCTAAGGGTTTGTCTATCTTGTTGATTTTTTCAAAGAACCAGCTCTTGGTTTCATTGATTCTTTGAATTGTTTTCTTTGTTTCTAATTGATTGATTTCAGCCCTGAGTTTGATTATTTCCAGCCATCTACTTCTTTTTGGTGTGTCTGCTTTTTCTTTTTCTAGGCTTCTTAAGTGAGCCATTAAGTTGCTTGCATGAGATGTTTTGAATTTCTTCTTGAAGGCACTTAGTGCTATGAACTTTCCTCTTAGCACTGTTTTCATTGTGTCCCACAAGTTTGGGTATGTTGTGTCTTCATTTTCATTGAGTTCTAGGAAGACTTTAACTTCTTTCTTTATTTCTTCTCTGACACAGTTGTCATTTAGTAGCAAGTTGTGCAGTTTCCATGTGTGTGTAGGCTTTTTGCTATTTCTGTTGTTGTTGAGATCCAGTTTTATTCCATGGTGATCAGATAGGATACAAGGGTTTGTTTCAATCTTCTTGTATCTGTTGAGGCTTGCTTTGTGACCAACTATATGGTCTATTGTGGAGAAGGTTCTATGAGGTGCTGATAAGAAGTTAAATTCTTTTGTGTTTGGGTGTAAGGTTCTGTAAATGTCTGTTAGGTCCATTTGATCCATGACCCCTGTTAGACACATTGTTTCTTTGTTTAATTTCTGTTTTGATGACCTATCCTTTGTTGAGAGTGGGATGTTGAAGTCTCCCACTATTAATTTGTGGGAATCTATGTGTGGTTTAAGTTTTATCAATGTTTCTTTTACAAATGTGGGTGCCCTTGTATTTGGGGCATCAGGATTGTGATGTCTTCCTGGTGGAATTTTCCCTTGATGAGTATGAAGTGTCCTTCCCCATCTCTTTTTATTAATTTTGGTTGAAAGTCTATTTTATCAGATATTAGAATGGCTACTCCTACTTGCTTCTTGGGTCCGTTTGCTTGGAAAGCTGTCTTCCAACCCTTTACCCACAGGTAATGTCTATCTTTGTGACTTAGGTGTGTTTCTTGTATGCAACAAATTGCTGGGTCTTGTTTACACATCCATTCTGTTAGTCTGTGTCTTTTTATTGGAGAATTGAGTCCCTTGATGTTGAGAGAGATTAATGACCACTGGCTGTTAGATCCTTTGATCTTGATGTTGGCTGTGGTCATAAGGTTGTGTGCTTGGTTGCTTTTTGTTTTACTGTAGTGGGGTTAATTATTTCCTCTGTTTTCCTGAAAGTAGCTAGTTTTCTTGGGTTGTATTTTCCCTTCTAGTTTCTTCTATAATGCTGGATTTGTGTGTAGATATTATTGAAATTTGTTTTTGTCATTGAATATCTTGTTTTCTCCATCTATGAGGACTGAGAGTTTTGCTGGGTATTGTAGCCTGGGCTGACATCTGTGTTCTCTTAGGGTCTGCATGATATCTGTCCAGGCCCTTCTGGGTTTCATAGTCTCTGTTGAAAAGTCAGGTGTGATTCTAATGGGTTTGCCATTATATGTTACTTGGCTTTTTTCCCTTGCAAAGTATTCTTTCTTTGTTCTGTATACTTATTGTTTTGATTATTATGTGGCGGGAGGTTTTTCTTTTCTGGTCTAATTTATTGGGTGTTCTGTAGGCCTCTTGTGTTCTTATTGGCCTCTCCTTTAAGTTGGGGAAATTTTCTTCAATGATTTTGTTGAAAATATTTTCTGGGCCTTGGAGAAGGGAGTCTTCTTTTTCCTCTATTCCTATTATTCTTAGGTTTTGTCTGTTTATGTTGTCTTGAATTTCTTGTATGGTCTGTGTTAGGAATTTTTTAGATTTAACATTTTCTTTGACAGATACATCTATTTTTTCCATTGTATCTTCCACACCTGAGATTCTTTCTTCCATCTCTTGTAGTCTATTGGCTATGCTAACCTACGTAGTTCCTGTTTTCTTCCCTAAGTTCTTTCTCTCCACAATTTCCTCCATTTGTTTTTTCTTTAATTTTTCCAATTCTATCTTCAGATCTTGAGCCATTTTGTTGATTTCCTTCACCTGTCTGACTATATTTTCCCTCAATTCCTTCAGCTGTTTGTTTGAACAATCCTCTGCTTCTTTTATTTCTTTCAGTGATTTAAGCATTTCCTCTCTAAAGGCCACAAACTGTTTGGCTGCAACTTCCTATATTTCTTTACTGATGGCTATAATCTGTTTGAGTTTATCTTCCTCTAGGTCTTTACGTATTTTATTTGTTTCCTCTGTTATCCTCTTCATGAGCATAGATGTTAGGTCATCTTCTTGAATTTCCATTATGCTGGGGTGTCCAGGGCTACTTGCCCCTGGATAACTGGGTTCTGGAGATGCCATATTGCTCTGTCTCTTGTTGGTTGAGCTTTTACATTGGCCTCTACCCACTGGGCTATCTTAGGTGCTTGGACTTAGTTTCTGATGGTTCCTGGAATCCTGTAGTGGAGAGAATCCCCTTGGCAGGAAGATGGTTTTTCCTGAAGGAAGCCTTCTTAGTTTTTTGGGTATAGTCACTGGATGGCCAGTGTTTTTCAGGATTTGCTGCTGCTTACCTCAGGCATAGAGACCTGAGTGGTAACTGTGGTCCTTGTTAGTTGAGAGGGCTCTCTTCTCACCAGGAGAAGTTCTAAAGACAGATGCTCTGCTTCTGGGTTTCTTGCTGTAAATTTAGTGATCTGCTGCTGTAACCTGTGTGTCTCATGGTTTGGTCAGTTTTGTTAGGGATAACTGGTTGTTCCTTGGAGCAGTATCTGGGGTTGATCTCGGGGATTCTGGGCTTTTGTAGGTCTGAGGTTGGGGATCTGTGCCCCAGAACCCAAGTGGTAATCTGTGGTGGGTGAGTACTGCTCTCCTGGTAACAGCAGGCTATATGGTGCACAGCAGGTCCCTGGGTTGGGCAGGTCTGCAGGCCCTTTTCCAGGGATATACTGGGTGGCCTAAGTCTGTTCCCTTTGCTTCATTCCCTGTGAGGATTTCTCCCGACAGTGACTCCCAGTCTCTGGTCTCCTGGGGCGCACAGCTCTGTCTGTGCTGGAGAGCTGGGCACGCAGCAACTGTCTGTGCTCACGGCTGGAGCCCAGTTCAGTGATGGCGGCTCATACCCGCCGGTCTGGGAGACTTTTTCCAGAAAGACTGGGTGATCCAAGTCAGTACCATTTCCTTCCTTCCCTGTGGGGTTTTCTTGCAATTGGGAGTCCCAGTCTCTTGTGTTTTTGTGCCCACCGATCAGCCTGGGAAGGTGATCAGGACACGGAGGCCTGTGGCTCTGGTCCGGTGATCTAGTGCCTGCATGACCAGGATTTCTTCCGGGTTCTGGCTGGGTGACCTGAGAGTGGACCCGACTGATTCCCATGCCATGGGGGTATCCTCTCACCTGGGAAACACGATCACTGTTGTTTTAGGGCCTAGAGTTCAGTCTCTTGGTCACTGTACGGAAAATGTCCTGCTCCTCAGAGGCAGTGTTCTCCTGGCGCCGCCATCTTGTCCCTCCTGCAATTTATATTCTTTATAATATATTTATATTCAAACTTATCAATATATATATATATATATATATATATAATATTTTCCATGTTTTACTGGTAGAAAGGTATTTGTTGAGTGTATTTTAATTTTCAGTCAATTTTTCATCAGTCAGCAACTGATTTCAGCGTGGGATCTGATATAAAGACAGCCTCGGCATGTTAAGTGGTTTGAAGAGTTTATTAAATGCTTCTTGAGACCTCACAATGAGGAGGCCTAAAATCACCTGCACAGATGTGTAAACACACATTCACATGTCTGTCTACTGAGATGCTCTTCAGGTGTTTTGTAGACATAGAAAATCCTTTTGCTTGAAAACTTTTCCTAAGTATCCTGATAAGAAATTCTATGTAACAATGACTTATGAATATCAGACCTCCCTATCCCTTTGTCTGATTCTTGAGCTCTAGATGAGATATTCAAGAAAGCCCAGAAGTCCATTCAGCTGCAAGGCTCAGGAGAAGTTAACTACCTCTTCACCCATGTGATGGTCTCTGAGTTGTTTGTCCTTTTCTCCACTAAATGTACCTTTTACTCTCTTCCTATTCTTGGTTAGTACAGTCACAACAGTTAGGAGCCTCCTTAGCTTCAGAGATTCCATCTTGTATACAGTCTCCATCTTGTTCTAAGCTTAATTCTCAGAGACAGATTTAGAGTCAAAAGTCCTGGACACATCTCGACCACAATGTCTCACCCTGTGCTTTGTTGGTTATTACCCCGGCAGAATGGAATCCTAGCAGAGACTGAATGAGCTCTGATTGGCTGGCCTTGACCTAGGCCAAGCTATCAAGAAAGCCATATGAGATAGACACCCACTAGGCATATATACCCACTTGACATAGATAACCACGGAGCATCTCAGTCTCCATGTGGGTCCCAAGTAAGGAGAACAGGGGCTGTCTCTGACGTGGACTCAGTGGCTGGCTCTTTGATCACCTCCCCCTGGTGAGATGGCCTAACTAGGCCACAGAGAAAGGGGATTTAGATAGTCTTCCTGAGACCTAATAGGCTAGGGTCAGATAGTAGGGGAGGAGGACCTCCCCTATCAGTGGACTAGAGGAGAGGCATAGAAGGAGAGGGAAAAATGAGGGAGGGTGGGACCAGGATGAGATGAGGGAGGGGGTTACAGCCAGGGTACAAGGTGAATAAATTGTAATAAACAACAATAATGATAATAAAGAAAAAAATCTTTAAAAAAGAGATACCAGGTGTGTGACTCCTCTTAAGAAGCCAACTGTGAAATATGTTGGAATATACAACGTATGCATCTATCTGGCTGGATGCTCCCAACCGCCCCCCACACCTAATTTGTGGGTTTGTTGTTGTTGTTTTCTTTAAAAAGTTGGCCTGCTCTAGCCCTTGCAAGATGGTTTTCATTCTGTAGCCAGCCGTCTCCCTGGTAAATCAGCTTTTGAATGAAGATACTTTTTGCTGGCTCCAACTTGGTTTTCATAGTGGATTATTTTTTCAAATCCTCAGACCATAACACAAACAGCTTCCTAACCTGGGAGAAGGCGTTTGCTGCTCTTTTGCTAGCAAATCTCAGAAACTTCTATGTAAAGTGCATTTGCATTATGTTGGAATTTGTTGGGAATACAGAATCCCGGCTCTGTCTGACCTAAGACAAATTAAATCAAGACCTGAATTTTGACTGGTTCCAAGTTGGTTTGTATGAGCATTAAAGTTCTGGAAACATTGTAACACAAAGCCAAGCAGTAGTCAGAGGAATGAGAACAGAGTGGCTCTATTTCGATATTCTGTTCTATTTACTCTTTTCGATGCTCCAAGGTTTCTTTGATTGTCTGATTAGCATTGCATCAGAATTAAAAAGAATTAAAGGGCAGAAGCCTTAGAACGAAGAAAATGAAGGTTGTCTTCAAACTTTTCACTTATCACTGCCTCTAAGATGTTCAGCACTGGATTTTCCATCTGTGCAAATGGCTCTGGGGCTCTAGTGAGGTGAAACCAGCCAGTTGGTGATTAGATAATACAGTTTTTTTTCCACTAAAGACAGAATGTACTTATATTTGATTTTTGAATTATTAAGATGATACTCACTGACAGATCATCATGATATATATGACAAATTCCCATTACTGCTAATAAAAATGCTTTGACATTAATGATACAGGTATATTTATTTTTTCCTTTTAATGTCAGTGAGTGGGAGGATTAGAATTTGTTGCAAATTTGTATATAATTTTCTTCAATTCTCTTTGTCTTTCATTTTTTTATTTTTATTTTTTAATTTTTTTATCAGTGCCTGAAGATTTACTTCATTGGTTCTGTTCTAGTTATCTTAACACAATACCATGAGGAAAGGTAGAAAACCACAACAGAAAAGTTAAAAATGAATTTAGTAATTAGTATTCTCTTAGAAATGAAACTCTCAGAATCAAATGAGTTTATAGTTAATTATATCAAATACTAAAAAATACTTTAATATTCCTTAAATGTTTTCCCAAATACTTTTTTCTCTTTAAATTTAATTTATGTATTTATTTATTACAATTTATCCACTTTGTATCCCCACTGCAGCCCCTCCCTAATCTCCTCCCAGTCCCATCCACACTCACTATTCTTTCCCTATGCCCTTTCCCTAGGCCAGTGATAGGGGAGGTCCTCCTCTTCTTTCTGACCCTAGCCTATCAGGTATCATCAAGGCTGGCTATATCATCTTCCTCTGTGGTTTGACAAGGCTGCATCCCCTGGGCTCAGGTATTTTGGCTCTGTTTTTCTCCTTGTGAAGTTCCTATCCCCTCCAGGTCTATCTCCGTCTTCTCCTATAAGGATTCCTGCACTCTGCCCAAAGTTTGCCTATGAGTCTCAGTGTCTCCTTCAATACCCTGGTGGGTAGAGTCTTTCAGAGGTCCTCTGTAGGCGGCTTCTGTCCTGTTCCTTCTCTTATCCTACTTCCAATGTGCATCCTGTTTGCCCTTCTGAATGGGATTAAGCATCTTCCCTAGGGTCCTCCTTGTTGTTTAGCTTCTTTAGGACTGTGGATTTTAGTATGTTTATAGGGCTAATATTGACTTATAAGTGAGTATATATCATATATCATCTTTCTGCTTCTGGGTTACCTCACTCAGGATGATCTTTTCTAGTTCCCACCATTTGCCTGCAAAATTCATGATTTCCTTGTTTTTAATTGCTGAGTGGTATTCCATTGTGTAAATGTACCACAATTTCTGTACCCATTCCTCCATTGAGGGACATCTAGGTTGTTTCCAGCTTCTGGCTATTACAAATAAAGCTGTTATGAACATAGTGGAACAACTGTCCTTATGGAATGGTGGGGCATCTTTGGGTATATGCCTAGGAGTGGTATAGCTAGATCTTGATGTAGCACTATTCCTGGGTTTCTGAGAAAGCACTAGATTGATTTCCAAAGTGGTTGTACAAAGATACATTCCTACCAGAAATGGAGGAGTGTTTCCCTTTCTCCACATCCTCTCCAGCATGCATCATCCCTTGAGTTTTTGATCTTAGGCATTCTGGTGGGTGTGAGGTGAAATATCAGGGTGATTTTGATTTGCATTTCCCTAATGACTAAGGATGTTAGGCATTTCCTTTTAAGTGTTTCTCTGCCATTTGATATTTCTTTATTGAGAATTCTCTGTTTAGCTTTGTACCCCATTTTTTAATTTGTTTACTTGGTTTGTTGGTGTTTAACTTCTTCAGTTCTTTATATATTCTGGATATTAGCCTCTGTCAGATATAGGGTTGGTGAAGATCCTTTCCCAGTCTGTAGGCTATTGTTTTGTTCTGATGACAGTGTCCTTTGCTTTACAGAAGCTTTTCAGTTACATGAGGTCCCATTTATTGATTGTTGCTCCTAGAGCCTGTGCTGTTGGTGTTCTGTTCAGGAAGTTGTCTCCTGTGCCAATCAGTTCTAGACTCTTCTCCACTTTTTCTTCTAAGACTTTAATATGTCTGTTTTTATGTTGAGGTCTTTGATCCACTTGGACTTCAGTTTTGCGCAGGGTGATAAATATGGATCTATTTGCATTTTTTTCAATGTAGACATCCAGTTAGACCAGCACCATTTGTTGAAGATGCTGTGTTTTTCCATTGTATGGTTTTGGCTTCTTTGTCAAAAATTAATTTTCCATAGGTATGTGGGTTCATATCTGGGTCTTCGATTTGATTCTATTGATCCACCATTCTGTTTCTATGCCAGTATCATGCCGTTTTTGTTATTATTGCTCTATGGTACAGCTTGATGGAGATACCTCCAGAAGATCTTTTATTGTACAGGCTTGTTTTAGCTATTGTGGGTTTTCCTTTTTCCATATGAATTTGAGAATTGGTCTTTCAATGTCTGTAAAAAATCGTGTAGGTATTTTGATGGGAATGCCAATGAATCTACAGATTTTTTTTTTTTTTTGTAGGATAGCCATTTTCACTATGTTAATCCTATTGATACATGAGCATGGACGACCTTTCCATCTTCTGATATCTTCTTCAGAGACTTGAACTTTTTCTTTTTTTATAAGTCTTTCACTTGCTTGGCTACACCAAGATACTTTAGATTATTTGTAGCTATTGTGAAGGGTATTGTTTCCCTACATACTTTATTTATTTATTACATTTTATTCACCTTTTATCCCTGCTACAGCCCCCTCCTGTGTCTTCTCCCAGTCCCATCCACCTTCTGTCATCATTTTAATTTCTTTGGCAGTTAAACACGTGAAGCAATATGTCTCTTCCCAGCACAAAAATAAACCTGGGTTTGTGTAATCTTTATCGAAGATAAAACTAGCTTGAATAATACCAAATTTAAGAGGGAAATGATATTAATTCAGCAAATGCCACGTGTCTCACTGTTTTCAAATCAGGTATAAACTGAAAGTAAAGAAAATATACATTTTAAATAAAAGTGCACTTTTGCTTATAAGTTCCAGAGGGAACAGTAGAGAGATGTTCCAGGAATGTGGTATGTTACCAGCATCAGTACTGATCATCCTTAATAAATTTAGCAAAGGAAAGTGTATGGAGAGTGAGTAAAAATGGTTTGGCTTCTATTGCAAACTTTTATAAACTTGGTAGGAGATTTCAAATGTGTATGTGATTATATCCTCAATGTCCACTCTATTAAGGTTGGTTTTCCTTTATAGGTGACAGTATCAAGATTGTAAAGAAATAGTTTTTCATGCATGACTGTTCATTGCATCTTTGGGAGGATCTCACAGCCTTCTTCTACTTATTAACCTGTGAAACTTTCTTCTGCTCAGGAACCTCAGCTATGGTTTCCAATAGTGTCCTGTTTTGACCGCATTAGGATGTATCAGATCATCTAGGATGTTTGTAGCTGTCTCTTTCCCAAGTGAATACATTGGAAAAAATACATTTGTCCCATACTGGAACATTTATAGAGATTAGAGTGCCTTTTGAAAAACACAGGTTGTGCCAAATTGCTGACATTCTTAAATTACAATGATCATCTCGCTGATATCTTTAGAAAATGTGACAAACTCACACTCTATTTTAGATGCCCACAGTCATGTTATTCCTGAATCACTCTGAATCAGGTGCTGCCCTTTGTGCTCAGTGTTTCCCACTTCATGCCAATGGCAGAGACAAAGGTTTACACAGCTCTACACTTCACCCTTACCTTCTGATTCATAACAAAGACCAACTAAAAGCTGGCTGTAGATCCACAACCATTAACACAGCAAAAGTAACTGAGAAGAACAGTAATTAGAGATTCCAACTGGTCATTGTTGTCGGGTTATAACAAAGGCCGCTCTAGATCTTGCAGAGAAAAACCCTGTGGAGGTGCTGCTAAAAAAAGCAACAGCGAAGCCCCAGCTGTCTTCCCATGAAGCCAGAGTCCCCCAGGCTCAAGAATGGTCAACGCACATGAATCCAGCTGCTGTCAGGAACGCAGCTCCTATTTAGAGAATAACCTCAGTCAGGCACACTACTGCTTGCCTTTATTCCCAGCATGCCGAGGCAGTTGGATTTCTATGAGTCAGAGACCAACCTGGTCTACACATTCAGTCAAGGATAGCCAGAGCTACACACTGAGACCCTGTTGCAAACCAACACGCAAACAAAAAAAGATAAGACAACATCATTGCTCATTTAATTGTTTGCTTATTAATCAAATTGGACAAAACCTATGGAGACAGTCTATGAATATAACATACAAGAGAGGAGGAAGAAGAACCTCAACATACATTCTTCCCATACTTTCCGCTGTGTCATTAGTTTGCATGCCACGATTCCAGGGTCCAAATGTTATGCCTGTAACGATGAGGTAGAGTTTCTGCTTGAAAGTATCAATTCTTCTACTAACAGGACTCCAGAGGAAGAAAAAAAAAAAACCTGGCAGATAAAAGCCATGATATTCCATTTTAAGTGAGGAAAAAAAAAATCAAACTATGATCTGGAAAAAAATACACGTTTATCCTATAGAGAGTAGAATCATTATTGCCAAGAACCTGTAATACTGCTTATTCCTTCAGTCTTGGATCTACAATGGACCTTCTTTTATAAAGCAACACGTCTTAATCAAAAAGATATCCTTGCTCAGGGTGTATCAGTCACCTGTCTCTTCCTGCATTGTACTAAAAAAGGAGGTTTGTTGAAGGTTTTTGAAAACTTGTTCGAAAGGTTAAGGCTTGGTAATGCTCACACCTGAACTCTATCTGCAATTGGAAAAGCAAGACCGTTTGTGGTCCAGCAAATGTGTGGTGAGAATTCTGGAGTGATTCGTCATAAGACTGGTAGGCTTCACAGTGCACATCACCAGTCACAGCTGTAAGAGAGTACTTTTCTACTGCAGCTAATTCCATTTTTCAGATTAGTACGACTTATGCCATAAAAGAAAATGTTCTTATTTTCTATAGTTACTGATTAACCTACCCTGTCAGCATATCCTGTTTTTTTGTAGAGGAAACAAAATATGAAGCCTTTGTAAATTAAACAAAAAGTCAGTTTGGCTTCCCTTTCTATAGAAGAAGGAATACAAATTCTCAGCTCCACCAGGCCTCCTGATTACCTGACCTGACTACCTCCTCACATGTCTGAGTTAGTGAAATGACAAGATTCATAAGGACACCACTTAGCACATCCCTCTTCATTTAAGAAATCACTAAATACTTGGAAAATTGAAACAAACAATTTAATTGCATCTGCCAATTCAGATAAGCCTTGCTCTTCTTTAAATCTAGTAGAGTTCTACCTCTGAATTTATTTTTCTCCTTTTCTCCCTCTGCTGTTTATATGTGGATGTGTGCATATTTGTGTGCGTGCGTGCGTGTGTGTGTGTTTGTGTGTGCCTCCTGTGTATGGAGGACAGAGCTAGCAATATTGAAAAAAATATGTTTTGTCCTTGATGCTTCCAATGGGAATGTGGAATGCAAAAAGTTCATTATGTTCTTTAAGTGTGTCAGTTTCTAAGAGAATTCATAACATGACATAAAACATTTATAGTAGACGTTACTACAAGTCAGCACTGTAAAATATATACTACTTTCACGAGTCTCTCATACATGTACCCTCATCGATGTCTGCAAGGTAAGGAAGGTAGCTTGTTGTTTACAGCGTGAGTAGAAATACTTTTTGTGATTCAATTACAGTTCCCCTGTCTATTTATCTAAAAGAGGTTATATTTTTCTCTTGGTTGTGAATTGGTTTAGCCAACAAAATATACATAGAAGTAGCCCTGACCAATTTCACTAGAATTCTGAGCTTAAATCGTGAGTAAGCATTGCGTTATCAGGCTTGGAGACGCATGTCTGTAACCTCAGCCCTCGGGAGATAGATGCAGAGGAGGATTGCCACATATTTAAGACCAGTCTGGTCTCCGTAGTGAGTTCTAGGACAGACAGGGCTACATAGAGAGACACTTTCTCAAAGAAGAAAGACAGAGAGAGAGAAAGGAAGAAAGAAATGAAAGAAAGAAAGAAAGGGAGGAAAGTAGGAAGGAAGGAAGGAAGGAAGGAAAGACAGGAGGGAGGGAGGAAAGAAGGAATGAAAGGAAAGACGAAGGAAGATAAAGAATAACACATATTTGCATGTTTTGTCTATTTCATTTGGGATCGTCCGGCTCTGTCATTGGGCGACATTTCAGTTGAGCCTAGGAGACTCATGAAGCAGACACAGACTGTTTTACAGCCTGGCTTACGTCAGGAGCAGCTCCACATTCACCAGTAAAGCAAAGCTTGACCGGATGATTACAGAGAGCAAGCGGTCACCAAGGTAGAGCATTGGATTCGCGGTGCTTGTTACAAAGCATCCCAGTGGAGCATGTGAGCCGTACACCAGTACAAATGACATCATTACTGACATCATTATGATTCTCAGTCTAGGATTTCCTCTAAATTATGCCCATCACGTATCTACTCGCTGCAAAAGGCATAAGGTATACTCACAGGTATGAGGGATAACATGTCTGGTGATGTTCAAAGTTTTCATTTCCTGTATATTTTATTTATGTGCTTTTGTGTCAATTATTAATAAACAGCTCTGATAAGTGTATATTAGGGAATTAAATGAGAAGTAATTTTCAGAGGAATATCATGAATTTAAACACATTGCATCATACAATAAAACTACTGCAATTCTCTAAATGGGTCATTAAAAGGCTCACTGAAGAGCTCTTTTGTTGTTGTTCTGACCTAGTATAGGTTTGCTTATCATTGATTTAAAAGCTAATAGCCACATATAAGTGAGTACATACCATACATATCTGTCTGGATCTGGGTTGCCTCAATCGGGATAATTTTTTCTAGTTACATTCATTTACCTAGACATTTCATGATTTCTTTTTTCAACTGCTGAGTGATATACTCCATTGCATGAATTTACCACATTTTCTTTATCCATTCTTCTGTTGAAGGACATCTAGGTTGCTGCCAATTTCTGGCTATAGTGAATAGAGCAGCAATGAACATAGCTGAAGAAATGTTTCTGCTTTGGGTGTATGACCAAGAGTGGTATAGGTTGTTCTTGGGGTAGATTAATTCCCATCTTCCTGAGGGATCACCACAGAGATTTCCACAGTGGCTGTACATGTTTGCAATCCTACAAGAAATGGATGAGTGTCCCCTTTGCTCCACATCCTCAACAGCATGAACTGTCTGTCACTTGCTTTATTGATCTTGGCCATTTTAATCAATGCTGAAATGTAAGATGAAATCTCAAAAGAGCTTTACTTAATGTTTTTTATTTGTTTTTTTTTTTTTTTTTTTGATGGCTTGTTGGATGTTGAATTTAAGTGTTCTTTAAGTGCTTCTCACCAATTTCTTTTTTGAGAATTCTGTTTATATCTGTACCCTGGTTTCATTGGGTTATTTATTTGATTTCTTGATATGTGGATTTTTGAGTTCTTTACATACTTTGGATACTAGCCCTCTATCAGATATGTAGTTGGTAAAAAATCTTTTCTCATTCTGTAGGCTGCCGTTTTGTCCAATTGATGGTGTTCTTTGAAATGGAGAAGTTCTAGCTTTCATGAGGTTCCACTTATTAACTGTTGAACTTACTGCCTGTGCCAATGGTGTTCTGTTCAGAAAGTCTTTTCTTGTGCGCATGGGTTCAAAGCTATTCCAAACATTTTCTTCTCTCAGGTGCAGTGTGTCTACTTTTGTGTCGAGGTTTTTGATTCATTGAGAGTTTAGTTTTGTTCAGGGTGGTAAGTATGGATCTATTTGTGTTTTTTCTATATGTAGCCATCCAGTTTGACCAGTACCATTATTGAAGATCCTGTTTTTCTTTCAGTGTGTGTTTTTCGAACCTTTATTAAAAAGTAGGTGTTCATAGGTGTATGGATTTATGTCTGTGTTTTCAGTCTGATATCATTGCTCAATGTGCTTATTTTCATGCCAATACTATGCTGTTCTTTTTACTATACCTGGCAGTACAAGTTGAAATCAGGAGTGGTGATACCTTCTGCAGTTCTCTTTGTATTCAGGGTTGTTTCAGCTACCCTGGGTCGTTGCGTTTCCAGGTGAAGCTGAAAACTGTCCTTTCAAGGTCTGTGATGAATTGTGTTGGAATTTTGATGGGGACTGCATTGAATCTGTAGATTGCTTTTGGAAGGGCATACATTTTTACTATATTAATCCTCCCAATCCATGAGCATGGGAGATCTTTCCATCTTCAAACATCATCAATATTTTTCTTCAGTGACTTGAAGTTTTAAACACATAATTCTTTCACTTGCTTGGTTAGAGTTACCCTTTGTTATTTGATAATATTAGAGGCTATTGCGAAAGGTGTTGTTTCCCAGATTTCTTTTCAATACGTCTGCCATTTTTATATGAGGACTACTGATTTTTATGAATTGATTTTGTATCCAGGTACTTTGGTAAAAATGTTTATTACTGTAGGAGTTTTCTGGTGGAATTCATAAGGTCATTTATTTATACTATCATATCATCTGCATAAAGATAAATTTAATTTCTTTCTTTTCAGTCTATATACTCTTGTTCTCCTTTCATTGTATCATTACTCTAGCTAAGACTTTAAGCACTGTATTGGAAGATGTAAAAAGAGTAGACAACCTTCTCTTGGTTACCTGATTTTAGTGGAATGGCTTTGTGTTTCTTTCCATTTAATTTGACATTGGCTATGAGCTTTTTAATGTTTAAGTATCTCCCTTATATCCCTAATAGCTCCAAGACTTTGATCATGAAGGGGTATTGGTTTTTGTCAAAGGTCTTTTCTGCATCACTTAAGATTATCATGTGCTTTTTGTGTTTAATTTTGTCCATATGATGCATTACATTTATTAATTTATGTATTTTGAACTCTCCCTTCATCTCTGGGTTAAAGCCTCCTTGATCAAGGTTGATCTTTTTGATGTGTTTTTTTAAATTGAGTTTGCAAATATTTTACTGAGAAATTCTCCATCAGTGTTCATAAGGGAAATTAGTCTGTAATTATCTTTGTTGGTTCTCTATGTGGTTTGAGTTTAAGGATAACTGTTGTCTTGTAAAATAACTTTGGAAATGTCTCTTTGTTTTTATTTTGTGGAATAGTTTGAGGAGTGTTGGCATTAACTTTTTTTCTGAAGGTGTGGTAGAATTCTCCCCTAAACCATGTAACTCTGGGCTTTGTCTGGGTGGGAGAATTGTAATGGTAGCTTTTACTTCATTTGGTGTAATAGGTCTGTTTATATTGTTTATCTGGTCTTGATTAATTTTATTAAGTGGTACAAGCCAAGAAAAATATCTATTTTCTTTTAGATTTTCCAATTTGGTGGAGAAGAGTTTCTTAATGCATGTTTTCATGATTCTCTGGATTCCTTCGATGCCTCTTGTTATGGTCTCTCCTTTTATTTCTGAGTTTATTAATTGGGATCTTTATCTTTCTTTTAGTGTATTTGGATAAGAATGTCAATATTGATTGTCACCAAGAAACAATTCTTTGTTTCATTGATTCTATGTATTGCTTTTTGTTCGTTTCTTTGTTTCTTTTCTTTTTCTTTTAAATTTCAGTCCTGAGTTTGATTATTTTACATTTGGCTATGTACTACTTTGGGGTGTAGTTTTCAGGTGTGTTGTTAAGTTCCTGGACTGAGATATTTCATGCTTTTTTAAATGTAAGTACTTGGTGCTATGAACTTGCCTCTTAGAAACGCTTCCATAGTGTCCCATAAGTTTGAGTATACTGTGTTTTCATTTTCATTCAACTTTAGAAAGTCTTTATTTTTTTATTATTTTCTCATGTTTCCTTCAGTAGTGAGTTATGCAATTTCCATGAGTTTATAGGCTTTTTATTTCTGATGTTGTTTATACCCAGGTTTAATCTCTGAGAGTCTGAAAGGATGCAGTATGTTATTTCAATTGTCTTATATCTGTTGAGAATTGTGTTGTGTCTGAGTATGTGATCAGTTTTAAAGAAAGTTCCTTGAGTTGCTGAGAAGGTATATTCGTTTATGTTTCCTTAAAATTTTCTATAAATATCTATTAGTTTCATTTGGTTTATACTGTCAGGTAGCTCCAGTATTTCTCTATTTAGATTTTGTCTAAATGGCCTGTCTGTTGGGAAGAATGGGGTATTGAAGTCTCCCACTGTAAACATATATGCATTAATATGTGATTTAAGCTGTAGTAATGTTTCTTTTACAAACTTGGGTGCCTGGGTATTTGGTACATAGATGTTAAGCATTGAAAGGTCTTCTTCATGGATTTTTTTTCTTTGTGGTGTGTTTCTTTGATGCAGCAGAATGACAGATCCTGTTTTGTATTAATTCTGTTAGTCTGTGTCTTTTTATTGGGGGATATAGATCATGGATGTTGAGAGAAAAAAATGAGCAGTTCTTGGTGATTCCTTTATGTTGTTGCTGTGCTGGTGGTGGCTGTGTGTATTTCCCTTCTCATGTGCTGTCTGTGTTCTTGTTGTTAACCTCTTCGGGTTGGAGTTTTTCATTTAGCACCTTCTGTAGGGCTGGATTTGTAGATAAATATTGCTTAAATTTGGTTTACTACAGATGTCTTATTTTCTCTGTCTGTTATGACTGAAAGTTTTGCTGGGTACAGTATTCTGAGATGGCATCAGTGGTCTCTTCGTCTACAACATATCTGTCTAGGACCTTCTGGCTTTTAGTGTCTCTACTGAGTAGTTTAGTTAGGATCTCTTATAATAGGTCTGCTTTTATATGTTACTTAGTCTTCATATATATATATATATATATATATATATATATATATATATATATGACTTAAAAGTCACTTGCAGCTTTTAATATTCTTTCTTTGTTCTGTTTGTTTAGTGTTTTGATTATTATGTGGGAAGAGATATTCTCTTCTGGTCCAGTTTATTTGCTGTTCTTATATGCTTCTTGTACCTTCATAGGCATTTCCTTTTTTAGGTTAGGGAAATTTTCTTTTGATTTTATTGAAAATGTTTTCTGGGCCTTTGAGCTAGGAGTCTTCTCCTTTCTTTATTTCTATTATGTTGTGTTTGGTTTCTCTTAATGTCCTAGATTTCCTGGATATTTTGTGCCAGGATTTTTTTCAGATAATCCAAGATATCCACTTCTTCTATTTTATTTTCAGTGCCTGAGGGTCTATTTTCCATCCCTTATAGTATATCGCTACTTTCCTCTGAAGTTCCTATTGGAGTGCCTGAAATTTCCCTCAGTTTGGGCTTTCTTTATTGATTCTTCTTTCACTTTCAGGTCTTGAACTGTTTATTCATTTTCTCCCTCTGTTGTGTTTTCATAGCCTTCTTTAAGAGATTAATTTATTTCCTCTTTAAGGACTTCTATCATATTCATAAAGACTATTTTAAGCTTTTTTTTTTCTTGTGCTTCAGTCAGTTACAACTCTCTGGGCCTGCTGCTAAGATTGCTGGGACCTAATGGAGAAATATTGTTTGCGCTGCTATTGACTGTGTCTTTATGCTGGCATCTAGGCATCTGGAATTAGAAAGACTGTAATTCTTGGTGCTGATATCTGGGCTTGTCTTTGTTGGGTGGATATTTTATTCCTTGTTTTCTGTTTCCTTTTTGGTTCTTATTAGTTTGTGGGCTGTGTGTTGCCTGGTAGGGAATTCTTCGGAGAGCCTGACAGGTTTGACTATCATGGGGTTTAAGTAAAATGTGTTTCTGGGTATTGGGAATTAGCACTTAGGAATGGGAAAAGGCTAAGCAGGTGAGGATAGGTGAGGAGATCACAGAAGAAAAGCAGGGCATTTTACCAGGATATGCTTAGCCTCCTGAAAGTGAGAGCAGAGAGTGAGGAGGGGGTTCACAGAAGAAGGTCTACTACAGAACTGAGGGTGAAACTGTGGGGTTGGACTTGGAAGAATAGAGACGGGATGAGTGAAGATCTCCAGTTACCCTACCTGCTTCCCTTGGTCAGAGTGGTCCATGGGTTTCCAGAAAATGCCTGGTAAAATTTGGGGCTGGGATAAAATTTGCACTGGGTGGAGCCAGAACAGATAGGAGGGAAAAATCCGTGTGGTCCACTGGAGATGAGGGCAGTGGAGGAAGAGAGGCCACAGCATATGTTCTGTTGCAGAGCTGGGGGTGAGACTGGGGGACTGAATTTGGAGGGGCGTAGGGAAACATGAAGTCAGTCTACCTGCTTTCCTGGTCAGAGCTTTCCTCCAGCTCTTAGCTGCCTAAAAAACAACCTTCAGAATGCTAAATCCAGAATTAGAATCAGCAAAGCTAACTGAATGGCAATCCCTCAACAGTGATGGGCAATCTCTAAGATTCCGGGCTTCCCATATTAACTCCTCACATTCACAAGTCACTTTCCGCCCTGCCCCAAAGCGACTCTTAAAGTGTACATCCGCACTTTCGTGTTGGGCTTCACACAGCTGCTCTTTTCTTAGCCTACGCTGTATAGTTCCTTACCTCAGATACCTTGCTGAGCATGTGACCCTGTGTAGCTACCTTGGCCTTCTTGGTGAATTGAAAGCTAACCAAGCTAGATAACATGACGTGGACATTTAAGAAGATAGTTGGTGCTCTCTTCCAAATGAAAACACCACACTCTGATCTTATGTTTCATTCTTATGCAGTAGTTATTATATATTAGAACCCAAGAGAATGTGCACAAAAACAATGGAATTTTTTATGCAGCAAAGATTTTTTTCCCTTACTGTATACTCATTGGGAAGTCGGTCTTAGATTAATAATGCTCATTGGGAGTGTGGAGTGAGAGGAAAATTTTTCTCTCTATAGCTCTCTCTTTCTCTACCTTTTCCGGGACAAAGTAGTTTGCTTATTTTCAGAGATCAGGAAATGGTGCTCTGCTTTTTAAATGAACTTGATTTAACTATGAGTTGAAATAAGATATCTCTTATTAATGTTGATGTGGCTTCTTTTTTTTTTTTCATTTGCAACCTAATTATTTTATACATGAAAGAAAAAAAATGTTTGTTAAGATTAATTCTCCACGGGCCAGTGCCACAGATGACTTAAAAATAATAGAAATTAGCATAAATGGAAGTGTGTTGTCATATTGGATATTTTAAATATTCACAATATTTAAAGGTTTGCTACTTTACTTTGCCATCACTCCTGTCTCTGCCATGAATATTTCCTATATGAATGAATATTTTACTTCTCAAGAAAGGGATTGGGTAGTGGAAAAGAGGTTGAATAGTGTTCTACCGCCACAAGGACTCCTTGTAACAGCACTGAAATATTTTCTTATGTAATAGTTAAAAAAATTTAATACTGTTATTCATTATCCAAGTACTTACAGTTCTTACACAACTTTGAAGAACTGAAGAATTTTACACACCTTACATCCAGCTGTGCATGTCTCTAAAAAGGAATTATAATGAGGGATTAAAGTAGCTCTTTTCTGTTGCTCTGATAAGACATCATGGCAAAGGCAACTTATGGAAAGAAGGGTTTATTTGGAACTTGTGGTTCCACAGGGATACAGGTCTATCAGCCTCACAGAGGGGGTAAGCGTGGCACCAAATATCAGGAATGATGCCACAAATACCTTACAGAGAGAAACAGAGATGGAATTCATCTTTAAATTTTTTAAGCCCACCACCCTCACTGACCTACCACCTTTAAGCAAGGCCATCCCTACCCTACCCAAACAGTACCAGTAACTAAGGATGAAGTACTTAAATGGTAGTACCCGTGAGGGACATTCTCATCCAAACCATCATACATTGGACTGTTAACTCCTTATTATTTAAAATAGGGAACAATGTAGTTAAAAAAAAAAAACCTATCCAAGACATCTAATAATGATGGAGAGAGGGTTGATTTGTCTCCAGGCTTCCTATGTCCTGCTTGATATGTGGTATCTAAAGAGCTGACCTGCTTTCCTATTTAAGAAAATGTTGAGTGTCTGACAGCTGTCACTCATACTGTAATGATTCTAATGAGAATACACCGCTGGATGTGATGAGGATGTTTCAGTATTTCAGGAAGGTGCAACTGAATAGGAAAGACTTATCCTAAATGTAAGATGTACCATCCAGAATAAATAATGCGAAAGCAGAAGAATTCAGCTACCTCTGCTTCCTAACTGACACATCGTGAGCAGCTGCTTTATTCTCCTGACACCATGCCTTCCTCACCAGATGAATGGTGTCTTCTCCATATGTAAGCTGAAATAAACCCTTCATTCATTAAACTGCTATTGTTAGGCATTTTATGAAAGCAATGAGAATATTCCATATAATCCAGGTGGCAACTGCTGTTTAAGTGCCCTTACTTTTCAAAGTAAAGTGAATTTCCATTTTCTTTGCAGTGTGTCAAACTCTTGGAGCAAAATAATATTACTTTAGATTACCTTCATGTTATAGGCCAGGTTAAATTTGGAAAAGCCCATTTCCTTGAATTTTACCAAATTTTTAAATAAGCCACTTAGTTCTTGTGTTCTATTGAACTGCATTCTTGGTTCCCCTTCATTTCATTATTTTTATATCTAATTGGCATTTACCTTCTTATGCACAATGGAATCAAGTACTGTCCTTGTTAATAATAAATCAAATACAGTCGAGTATTCATTCTTCAACATCATGAAGAATGAATAAGTCTGTAGTTTTCAGCTAAACTCAGCCTCTAATTATTTGCAATACTGGCTGGTTTTGTGTTATCAACTTGACACAAGTTAGAGTCAGCAGAAATGAAGGCACTGCAGATGAGGAAATGCCTCCATGAGATCTAGCTGTCAGGCATTTTCTCAGTTAGTGATCAGTTGGAGAGAGCACAGCCTATTGTGGGCGGTGCCATGCCTGGGCTGGTGGTCCTGGGTTCTGTAACAAAGCAGGCTGAGCAACAGTGGAAAGCCAGCACCCCTCCATGGCCTCTGCATCAGCTCCTGCCTCTAGGTTCCAGCCCTACTTGGGTTCCTGTCCTGACTTCCTCCAAGGATGGACTGTGATCTGGAAGGGTAAGCCAGATAACTCTTTCCTCCCCAACTTGCTTTTTGGTCAAGTTTTTGTTGTTGTTGTTGTTGTAGCAATAAAACCTTAACTAAGACTTCTGTACTTGCTTAATGGTGTAGCGTAACTGTGCAGTAAGTTCACATTGCCAACCTGATGTAAATAATGATGTTTGTTTGTTTGTTTGTTTTCCACTTTTGGTGTACTGGCGGCTAAACTTAGGCATCACACAAGTGCCACTAAATCTGTATGGTAACATACCACACAGCTGTCACGTTTTTCCTTCTTGCTATTGCAATTTATGTCACCTAAGCCGACTTGGGTTTTACATAAGCACAGGTCCTGGTTATTACTGATTCTCCTCATATCTCTCGGAGGCATTTGCATACGGAATGACAACAGCCTTTCCTGTGTCTTCATGATTGGGTATGTCTTGAACAAATGTTCCTGATTTACTCAGATAAATTTCAAAACCTTTTTTTGACTTTGTTCACTTTATGGCCTGTTTTGCCAATCAACCATCAATTTTCCTGATGAGCATATTGATGCTAAGCCCATCGTAAGTATCTCGTCCAACATTAGACATCTAAGAAATTGGTGAGACAAAATATTGTCTGATTCCGTAGACAGTGCTGGCTCATTATTTACACGGGGAAAGTCATGGCAACACCTGATTCGGAGTGTAGCTCCGAAGATTATGTCCACACCATGGACATAATCAGTGCAGGCCATGCTTGCACTGCAATATCCTGGAAGCTGTCAGTTAGAGGAAATAGGTTTCAGCTGTGCATAATTCTACTGGTTCTGTGCAATGAGTGAATCAGACACGGGACAGCAACGCTGGGGTGAAGGAGAAGGGCAAAGTCAGAGTGAAGGGAAAGGGTGTCTGGGTGAAGTATAAGGTCACTTTCATGTGAAGGAGAAGGGGAACATCAAGATAGGAAAAAAATTGTGTTAGCCAAGGGCTATCTATTTCATTTTGTATTCAAAGGGAATCAGTCCAAAAAACTAAAAGAAACAAGCACAATGCTGATTCTTGAGACTGTAGAAAAGAAGCTGCACAACTCAGTAATAAAAGGTCAAATAATTTAGTCATAAAAGCCTAGCATAGCTGTCCTCTGAGAGGCTCCACTCAGCAGTAGATAGAAACAGATGCTGAGACACACAGCCAAATACTGGGCGATGAGCAGGTCGTCTTGTGGAAAAGTGAGAGGAAGGATAGAAACACCTGGAGGTCTCAGGAGCTGTACGAGAAGACCAACAGAGCCAACGAACAAGGGCCCAGAAGGGCTTGTAGAGACTGAAGCACCAAACAAGGACCATGCATGAACAGGACCTAGGCGCCCCACACAGAGATAGCAGATGGAGAGCTTAGTCTTCATGTTGGTCCCCTAGTAAGGGGAGTGGGGGCTGTCTATGACAGTGACTCTTTGCCTGCTTTTTCTCTTTTTAAAGCAACTGTAAAAGGAACTTTTATTCACCTATTGCCTCCAAGGCTAATTGCCTCTGTCTGCTAACCTAGGCCTAGTCCTGGAAGCCTCTAGCCTCCAAACAATCTAATTAGGCTTAGAATGTTGTGAGCCTTACTGCTTAATAATCTCACCCTTTCTTGTTCTTACTGAGCTCTAGGCTGGCTGGTTCAGCTCAGCTGCTCTGCTTTTTGATCACTCTGCTCTGGCAGGCTGCTTCACCAGGCCACAGGGAAAGAGGATGCACTCAGTCCTGATGCCACTTCATGAGCTGGGGTCAGGGAAGCTCCCCTTCTCTGAGGAATGTGGGGGGGTTAAGAGGGAAGAAGAGGGAGGGAGCTACGATCGGGATGCAGAGAGAATAAATAAATTTATTTATTAAAATACTAAAAAATCCAAACAGTTTTATCTACCCAAAGAAGACACATGGATGGCAAGAAACTACACAAAACCTTGCTGTGCACCACTTGTCCATAGAGAACTATACGCTAAGGCCCAGGGAGAGGAGCTCAGGAGATGAACTGATCACATGAATTCAACCCTGAAAGGTAGTCAGCTAAGGCAGTCAGTAGATGGAGAGAATCTCTGACCTCCATATGAGAATATGGCCCCATAAACACATGTACAAACACACACAGACATGCTACACAAGAGGGAGACAAGCGGCGTGGGTATAGAGCCAAGGAAGAGGGTTTATATAACTGATGGGATTAAACAATGCAGCCATCCTTTTGGGAAATATGTTGGTAGTTATTTATAGAATTAAACATACTCTCATTATAGTGCCTAGGCATTCTACTTTTAGATATTTGTGAAAGAGAAATAAAAATTTACACCCAGGGAAGCACTTTTACACAGATGTTTGTAGCATTATTTACAGTAACCGAAACTTCAGAATAACTCAAATATCCACAGACAAATGTTTGAACAAAACAAAATTTGACATACCGGTAAAGTAAAATAAATTATATGAAAGTATAGTAATCATACACTCAACAGTCTGAATGAGTCTAAAAAATGTTATGACGAGCATAGGCAATTCAGGAAAATACACTAAAATGTCCACCATAGGACATTCTAGAGAACTCAGAAACATGCACAGGCATGGTCCCTTTTTCAGAGGTGCATGCCAGACTATGGGAGAAAGAGGAGATTGACACTAAATTACAAAGGTAAAAATTTGGGTGGTGAAACCCTCTTTTATTACTATGGTGGCTTGTATATGATGAGTTACAAAACCATACATTCAAAATGTCTACATTTTATTTTACATAAATCATAGCAGCCAAGTTGATTTAGAAAACTAATGAGACTGCAATTGGAGAAAAACATGAGCTGTAAAATCATATGTAAACAACCTGTTCTCTACATGAAAGCAGAACATACAGCATGATCAAATTTGCTTGTCCTAGAAGAATGTACTGCAAATAGTATAATTCTCTGGCATGACTTTTTGCATTTCAATCTTTGGGTTCACCCAGAAGTACAGTATCCTGAAAAGTAAAAGCATTAATACGATAATCTGTCTTTTCATCGTGGCTTAGGAGCGATTTTACAAGCATAATCCTATTTGGCCCCAGCAAGGGCTAAGAGCCTTGCCTTTTACAAATGCTGTTCACTCATTGGAAGGCACGCCCCTAAATGCAGACTTGGAGTACTCTTGGGGTAAAGAGCAGGAGAGTGTGTGCATGAGACTTATATAAACCACAAGGCACTTTATGGAGAAATTTCACAAAGTAATGGAATCCAAGAAGGTGTGTGTGTGTGCGCGCACACACACGTGTATGATTCTACATGTGTATATTTATTTAAGACAGAGTCCCAGACTTGCGTTGATGCCCTTGCCTCTGCTCCACTAGTGCTGGTGCTAGAGATGTGCTCATCATGCCTCGCTTTACTTTTCCTTATACACGTACTTGAAAGACTTAAATGACTTTCTGTAATTCTGTTTTACTCTAACACATAAAAATCATAACTGCAATGCTTTTTAGAATAGTTTACCATCCATGTGACTTGAGACCATTTAACAGATAGTTTCTTGGGGATAGATTACTTAACTCCATATTATTGGGGTGATAGTTCTCTCACTGCTTCCTGGCTGGGATGCCTTGGGTAATAAAGTACTATTCTGTGACATTAGCTTCTCCTTAATACTATAGAGAAAAGGATAGCAGTGATGCCATTGAATTCCAGTAAGAGTTTCCCTAGTTAATACATGCATGCAAACTACTGAGGTCACATGCATAATAATCACTTAATTGTAGTTATTTGTTCTAATTGCATTTATTTGGGTATGGGGAGAGCAAGCATGACCTCTGTAGAACACTAGTCACATGGTGAAGCTGAAAAGGAAAAGAAAAAAAAAAAGATCGTATTCTTCATGGGAGAACAGTTACAGACACAGACATTAATGCCTTGGCCACCAAATGATCAATAGATGTACAGGTGATGAAATCTCAGTGAGACATGGGAGATTTAATGGAAGAAATCTCCTGGCAGAAGTCAGGCTCAGAGTTTTGCTGAAAGAAATAACCCTGACCCCAAACAAGCAGAGCTTTTGCAATTGGCTTTTCAAATCCCTTGATCACGATTTGTACTTTCGGTATATAAATGCCACTAAAGCCTGCTGGCATTAAAGTTTTTGATTATGTAAGTCATATATGGTTATTGCAAAAAATTCTCAAAAACCAAGTCTCTCATTAATCTTCCCATGTGTGTATCTAATTAATTTTTAGAGATATATTCTTTCACTTTGTGTTAATTATTATAGTCTGAATATTTTTGAAATTCATGTGTTAAAACAATGATGCAAATGTGACATTTTAAGAGTTGGGACCATCAGGAGGTGATTAAGCCTTGACAGGAATCCTTTGAATTGGATTAGCAGCCTTATAAATGCATTAGCAGTCATCAACCAGGGCCCCTTCTGCTAGGATCCTTCTGCCATTTGCCACACGACACTGCAGTAGCAGGGCTCACCAAAAACAGAGTTCTGATACTTTGATGGATTTTCCATGTTCCAAACCTTTAGAAAATAAATTCCTCTTTATGAACTGCTCAGGCTCAAGTATGTTATGACGGCAGCACAAAACCATTTAATCCTCTGCTTAACACCCGAGACCAAGAAAAGCTTGTCTCTACCATGATATGCGGCCCTTCACCCCTTGGCCTCAGTTGTCATCGCCTCTCGGCTTACTACCCTTGCCTTTCTTAAACCTGTGTTCTAGAAAGATGAAGTCCTGGAAATACCCCATATGCCGTCCACTCATTCCTTCTCAAGTATTTACATCTCACTGTTTTCTATGCATCCAACATATCCACCTACTAACTACTATCTGCCCTGCAAGGCGCCAAGTAATCAGCATCTCCTTCTAAGGATTTTGTGATGCTTCAAGTACTTATTTAGTCATTCCAGACTTGGTTCAACAAAGTTCAGACACACACACACACACACACACACACACACACACACACACACACACATCAATGAAGAATTGAAGAAGAGTGAATATGATCAAAAGAAACTGTACAAACTTCTTGAAGAACTAATTAAAAGAAAATCCTTACATGTTTAAAAATACATGTTTTTCCGTCAGCAAGGTGGCTCAGTAGGTAAAGACACTTGCCAAGAAGCCTGAAGAATTGAGTTCAGTCCCTGTGACCCACACGGTGCGAAGAGAGAAGAAACTTCTCTAAAAGGTAGGTAGGCACGTATATACACACATGCACACACACACATATACATACACGCATATACTAAGTCAACCAATCCATCAATTATATACGTTTCTGACACAGCACGCACACCAGCTCTGCTCCTTGCTTCTTAACATTCACATCTCTCAAAAACAGTTCCACAGGACCTAAAAAGAGACACATGGCCACTGCTTTGGACTCTCTCATTATGAGAGCTTTCAACTTAGTACAAGTGAAAATGAATCCTCATATCATTTTCATGAGTTTAACAATTAGTAATGATTTTTCAATTGGAAATCTATTGTTTATTTAAAATTTCTGTTGTTGTTACATCTTGAATAAAATTCATAAGACCGTGTCATTTAATTTTCTACCCATATATACTTTGCTTTATTAATTGTAATATATGTACAGGTAATTTGTTGCAAAATTATGTGTCAGAATAAAATTATCAGGCCTCTGTTAATGAGTGTATAGCTTGCTTAATTGTGTAATTACTTTATTTATTTATCTATTTATTTATCTATTTATTTATTTATTTATTTATTTAGTACAATTTATTCACCTGGTATCCCAGCTGCAGCTCCCTCTGTTGTCTTCTCCCAGTACCACCCTCCCTCCCTCTTCTCCCCCTATGCCCTTTCCCTGGTGCCCTGATAGGGGATGACCTCCTCTCCTTCTAGCTGACTCTAGCATTTCAGGTCTCATCAGGACTGGCTGCATTGTCTTCCTGTATGGCCTGGCAAGACTGTACCCACAAGCGGGAGGTGATCAGAGACCAGACCACTGAGTTCATGTGCAGAGACAGCCCCTGCTCCCCTTACTAGGGAACCTACTTGGAAACTGAGAAGCCTATGGGCTGCATCTGAGCAGAGGGTCTAGGTCCTCTCCATGCATGGTCTTTGGTCCATGCATGTATATGCAGGCCCCCCTGGGACGAGGTTTTTTGACTCTGTTGTTCTCTTTGCAGAGTTCTTATCCCCTCCAGGTCTTTCTATCTCCCTTTTCTTCCATAAGGTTTCTGGCACTCTGCCCAAAGTTTGGCTATGAGTTCAGTATCTCCTTAGATACCCTGGTGGGTAGAGTCTTTCAGGGGTCCTCTGTAGAAGGCTTCTGTCCTGTTACTTGTCTTCTCCTTCTGACGTCTATCTTGTTTGCAAAACAAAATTATTTAGAAAATATTGTGGCTGTTTTCTTTCCCTGGTATAATTTTCCCAGCTAACTTGTCTCTTCCTATGTTACATATCAACAATGAGCTTACTAACTTGGACACAATGAAGAAAGGGCAATTCATTCTCTATAAAATATAGAATTTGTTCATTGTTGAGATTCATTAAGCATCCATTCTACAAATTTTTACTTACTTAAGTAAATGTGGAGCTAATAACTTAATTTTATAATTATTATAAAATTCATATTTTTGTGAATTTTACAAAGTTAAATTTTTATTATCAACATGTTTTGAGATAGAAGATAAATTGACATTTCAGTGTAGATTTTGCTGGGTTGTAACAGTTTCAATAAGAAAATGATAAAAGGCAGGTTGTGACAGAAGAATCTCTGATTTATTTAACTGGCAATATTAGTGAGAAAGGATGCTTTAAAATGTTGATAAAAATCAGATCTCATGGCAGCTTAGTGGGTTACATAGTAATGGGAAGAGGGACTGCCTCTGACATAATCTGATTGGCCTGCTCTTTGATCACCTCCCCCTGAGGGGGGAGCAGCCTTATCAGGCCACAGAAGATGACAATGCAGCCACTTTTGATGAGAACTGATAGACTAAGATCAGAAAGGAGAGGAGAACCTCCCCTAACAGTGGACTTGGAGAGGGGCATGCGTGAAGGGGGAGGGAGGATGAGACCAGGAGGGGAGGACGGAGAGGCTTATGGGGGGATACAAAGTGAATAAAGTGTAATTAATAAAATAAATAAATTTTAAAAAATCAGATCTCACAAGGGAATTAATAAATCACTGTTTCAACACAGTTTGTAGAGACTGTATAGAGAGAACACCAGCACAAAGCAGAAATATGGGGTTCTTTCCAGGCCTCACGGATTTTTTGGTTTGGTTTGGTTTGGTATTTTGTTTTCTTGGACATTGTCTCATTATACAACTCAGCAGGCCTGGAAATTGCCATGTATCGCAACGTGGCCTTGAAGTCCTGATCTTCCATCCCCAGTCTCCTCTGTGCTGAGGAGAGGAGACAGTGCCATCAAAGCCTGTGTGTGCTCCTCCACTAAGCGTAATGTAAGAAACACTCACAGAACACCAGAGCAAAGCCTCAATGGGACAAGCTCATGGCCAACACTTTGAAGTGTAACTCTACACTATTAATGTACTATACTCATTTTTTCTATGTGGGGTTTTCAGCTAAGGAAAAATGAGATCTCTAAAATAATTTTGGAATTTTGCTCTATAAAGATTGTCTAAACAGTTATCAATTTAAATATGGGGGTGGGATGGAAATCTTGTCTTACAGATGTCTCATTTCCTTGCAATTTCCTTATCATCTTCGTTCTAAGTTGATTCATTACTAGAGGAGATCGATACCCTCTTCCTCTTTCCTCATCCCTTCAGATATGCTACACTGACAGCATGATTGCAGAATCAGCAAGTGTGTGTGTGTGTGTGAGAGAGAGAGAGAGAGAGAGAGAGAGAGAGAGAGAGAATAAAAGCTATGAAGAAAAGAAAAGGAATTACCCTAATACGTATAACACTGAACATTGCCTGTAAGCTCAACAGAAGAAATCATTTATAGGCCAAGGATGATACTGGCAGGAAGTAGCATGTTTTCTTTTCCCTCAGGAAAGGAAGTAGCATGTTTTTCCTTTTCCTTTTCCCTTTGCCTCCCTATAAACTACCCTTGGATCACACCACTTTTCTTTTCTCAAAATAAACTTTGTCATAAAGCATCCCATGGGCTATATGGCTGACATTTTCTAAATTGTCATGAACTGGCATTTTACCCTAACAAAGATATAATAAATGTCTAAGTTATTTTAAGGTCACACAATAAAATTTGTGTATTTAGATTAAAATTATGCTGCTAATATCGTATGTCATGATAAAAATAGTCAGAAGCAATGCTTTAAATAATAAACTTCCTAAGAATTCAGCATCTAAATTTAATTTTATTTCTCAAAGTTTTGTATTTTAATCGAGATGATGTTTATGAGTGTTATAAAAAGAAAAGTATATAACCTAATAGCAATCTGTCTGCGAAAATCTTGTTCCTATTCATCAGTGTGCACGGATGCACCACACTAGGTTAGTATTGCTTGAATCTCTTATGAGTCAAAAGCCAAATTAAACTTGAACAGTTTTAGATCCAAATCAATTATTTTCTATAATTTTGCTATCATTTTCATTTCAATTTCAAATCTCACATCAAACAAAGCCAGGAAAGTGTTTCTCAAAGGCATCATGGATGCTGAGAAAGTCATTGTGATATTTTAATTTTTTGAGTGAATAAAGTAAGGTTGATTGTATCTTTGTTAGTTTACAAAGAAAAAACAATACTTTTCTAATATTAGCAGGTTACAATACTACTGTTAGTTATGCAACTAACTAACATGTGTTTTTCATCTTAAAAATAAAATTCAAGTGTTTTTTAAAATTCTTTATTAATTACACTTTATTCACTTTGTATCTCCCCTGTGGTTCCCTTCCTCCTCCCATCCCAATCCCTCACTTCCTCCACCCTCTGCATGCATGCCCCTCTCCAAGTCCACTGATAGGGGAGGTCTTCTTTTCCTTCCTTCTGATCCTAGTCAATTAGGTTTCATCAGGAGTGGCTGCATTGTCTTCTTTTGTGGCCTGGTAATGCTGCTTCCCCCTCAGGGGGAGGTAATTAAAGAACAGGTCAATCAGTTCATGTCAGAGACAGTCCCTGTTCCTATTACAATGGAACCCACTTGGATATTGAACTGCCATGAACTACATCTGTGCAGGAGTCTTAGGTTATCTCCATGCATAGTCCTTGGTTGGAGTATCAGTCTCAGGAAAGACCCCTGTGCTCACAATATTTGATTCTGTTGCAAACCTACTAAAATCTGTACACCTAAAGAAACTAATCAAGAGTGAGGACTCTTGCTAAAATGCTCAATTCCTATCCAGAAAGGCAAAGAGGATGAACATAAGAAGAAGGAGAAAAGAGGAAACAAGTCAGGAGCCTGACACAGAGGACCTCTGAAAGTCTCTGCCCTGCAGACTATCAATGCAGATGCTGAGAATTATGGGCAACCTTTGGGCAGAGTTCACGGAATCTTATGAAAAAAGTTGGAAACAGTAAGATCTGGAGAGGACAGAAACTCCACAAGAAATTAAAATGTTTTATAGATGTAGTAACTCAGAATCAACAAATAAATTAACATAAAAGTAGATGCTAAAATAAAACCATAGAAAATATATGAGCCAGTAAAGCCAATTTAAGAAAACTAGAGTTAACCATTCTAATTAAACTGTACATTCTCAGTACTCTTGTTTAACATAAAAATAAATTCTTACCAAAAACCTATGAAGAAATTATTTATTAGAGCTATTTCCTTCCTTGTCAGAAACAATATAAAGTTTCCCTCAGGTTTGGGTTATAGTTGGTCAGTATCTTACTGAATGTCAATGTGATGAAATTAGATTGAAGAAATTTAAAGAATTCCTCAAAATTCTTATTGTTCACACATGACAGAATTGTCAATATGAAAAAAAAGAAAAGAAAAGAAGCCCCTGATGCACTATGAGAATTTCATGTCCACAAAGTTTCAATATACAAATCTGAACTGTAAAAAATCAGTTTTCTTTTCAGGTTGTCACATATGTGTGTATATACACACATATATATTCCCAGTAGATAAGTACTACCTGCTCAGTCCATCTAAGAGACTGGGCTGCCATGGGCTACCTCTGTGCAGGAGTTCTAGGTTTCAGTTAAATCCATTAATGGTCCTTGGTTGGAGTATCAGTCTCAGAAAAGACCCCTGGGCCCAGATTTTTGGTTCTGTTGCTCTTCTGTGGAGCTCCTGTCCTCTCCAGGTCTTTCTATCTTCCCCTTCTTTCATAAGATTCCCTGCACTCTGCCCAAAGTTTGGTAATAAGTCTTAGCATCTGCTTTAATACTCTGTTGGGTAGAGTCTTTAAGAGACTCTCTGTGGTAGGCTCCTGTCCGGTTCCCTATTTTCTCCCTCTTCTGATGTCTATTGTATTTGTCTTTCTGATCATTTTACCCAGGGTCATCCTTCTTGCGTAGCTTCTTTAAGTGTATATATTTTAGTATGTTTATCCTATATTATATGTGTAATATCCACTTATAAGTGAGTATATACCATGTGTGTCTTTCTGTTCTGGGATACCTCACTCAGGATGATCTTTTCTGGTTCCCACCATTTGCCTGCAAATTTCATGATTTTCTTGTTTTTAATTGCTGAATAGTATCCCACAGAATATATAAAGAACTCAAGAAGTTAGACACCAACACACCAAGTAATCTAATTAAAAATGGGTACAGAGCTAAACAAAGAAGTCTCAACTGAGGAACATTGAATGGCAGAGAAACACTTAAAGAAATGCTCATCCTCACCCTGAGGGTAGAGCAGCCTTGCCAGGCCACAGAAGAGGATAATGCAGCCAGTCCTAATGAGACCTGTCAAGCTAGGGTCAGATGGTAGGGGAAGAGGACCTTCTTTTTCAGTGGACATGGAGAGGGGAATGAGAGGAAATGAGGGAGGGAGGATGGGATTGGGAGGGAATGAGAGAGGGGTCTTCAGCTGGGATACAAAATGAATAAACTATAATTAATATAAAGAAATAAAAATATAATTAAAAAGAAATGCTCACCATCCTTAGTCATCAGGGAAATTAAAATCAAAACGACCCTGACATTTCACTTCATACCCATCAGGACGGCTACGTCAAAAACTCAAGTGACAACATATACTGGAGAGGATGTGGAGAAAGGGGAATTCTTTCTCCTCCATTGCTGGTGGGAATGTAAACTTGTACAACCACTTTGGAAATTAATCTGGCCTTTATCAGACCATTAGAAATAGTGCTACCTCAAGATCCACCTATACCCCTCCTGGCATATATCCAAAATATGCTCAAGTACACAACAAGAACATTTGCTCAACCAAATCTTGAGCAACTTTATTTGTAAGTGCCAGAATCTGGAAACAACCCTGATGCCCCTCAACTAAGGAGTGGAAACTTTCTTTATTTATAGTGTCATTATTGACAGAAAAAAAAAATTGAACCACTGATATAGTTATGTACCAAAGTGTCTGTGGTATATAACTATAATGTTAATATTAAAAGGTATTTTATATATGAATGAGTAAATGGCATTTTCTCTTAACTTAAAGAGTTAAAAGAAATAAAACACAGATTTATCACCAGAATCTCTGTATTGCACTATAATGTTTTTTTTTTCATTTCTTATATATTCAAGTTCTAGAATTTGTTATCTGAAAAATGATTTTTAGGGCACAAGACGGTATGATTTTGAGTGATTGGATTTGGCCTTTTCTCTTTTGAAAGCCATGAGGTAGTAATAAGAGTTCTAATCTAAAGCAACAGCTACATTAACAATTGCACACAGCTGATACCTCAGTGTGTGGAGAAACCAGAATGTTGCAGGTCCAGAGTCAAACTGTGTTAGCCTATTTTACTCAAATAATCATTCATTGTCCACCACTGTGTGGGAATTATCCTAGTGGGTATTATGTAACTCCTTTTGGCATATGTGGACAGACTGTCAGCTTCTATCAATCCCCAAATTAAAAACTTCATAAGACAAGATTTGAGGGGCTTTTGTTTTGTTTACAAAGAGTTTCCCACTTTGCTATATGCAATGTAACCTGCATACCAATCTATTTGAAAAGTGCCTTGAGTTATGTTTTCCTTACCATAAAAACATCATGAAACTCTAATCATGTTCTGTATTCCTGTGTTCCAAATTCCTTGTATTTGGTTCAAATAGGAGCTATCTTTTATTCTTTTTGAGGCCATAGCTGTGCCTTTGTACAGAGAGAACATGCTTCCATTTGAAGACTGAGGCAAGCTCCAATGTGTCTGTGACCTTTGGCCCTGAGTGTGATATCCAAGATCGGTGTAGCACAAATGAGATTTGCTTCAGGTTAATGAGAACAAATCCATGTGAATGATGTTAGAGGCAAAGAGACTTTGTTCACAAGAAAAGATGAGAGAGGGAGGGAGATGGAGAGAGAGAGAAAGAGAGAGAGAGAGAGAGAGAGAGAAAACAGCTTCTGGAAACAGAGATTCTGGAAGCTGCATGGCATAGTAGAAAAAAACCGCAACAGTCTGAGTTTCTGTTTCTTCCTTCACCCTTTGCAAGGCCTTCCTTCTGGGAAGAAAGTTCTAGCCCTTATAGACCATGAATTTGCAGTAAGTCCCATGGCAACTTCCCATCCAGGTATTTCTCATTGTAAGAGTCAATTCCTTGAGCCATTTTAACAAAGGCCTCCACGTGCATTTTCACTTTTGAACAGGCTGTATTTAGGATCATTCCTAAATGGACTGAGGTTTTAGTTTGTTGAAGAATTACAAAGTAAATCTGAGCTCTTTCCTCCAGTGATAGCTGGAGAGAAAAGCTGGCCTTTGTGTAGCATGCTGAGTCTTATAGAGACATTTATTTTTATTATCTTAAAATTGGTCTGTCATCTTCTGCTGTTTCATGACAGGTCTGTAACCACCTAGCTGGCAAGATGTAGTAGATGCTGCTTTTCTGGCAGACATACATAACAGTTATCTTGTTCTACCAATAAGCTAGATGACAGGATATGAGTGAATACCTTTATTTTGTTTCTTTATCTGTATTTTATTAGTTGTGTAACTAGGTGTCTGCTTCCAGACACATAAACAAAACTGCGAATCAAGTCTTTAAAATATATTTTATCCAGAGAACTAGTAATCTGAGAAGAAAACAAATCAGCATCTTAAAACTTTGTCTTACATCTCATCTTCAGCCAGTAGAGAAACAAAGTCAATTTCAAAGTTTAGTCTTTAGTAGAGTAGGCTGTTCAAGGTTGTCTCCAAGATTTATGGTGTTGGTGCTATTACCAGGAACATCAGGTTTCTTTTTGAGCTTTTTGTATCATAAATAAAAGAAAAGTTAAACACAGACTCAAAAGGAAGCTCAAGTAACATTTTTATTAGAGTTTGGATAGAAAACAACAGGGCAGGCAAGATGAAAATCTCAGCAGCTGCTGGACAGGGAAACAGAAGAAAAGAGAAAGCCATGCCTTTGGAGTTAATGTTCACATAAGCCACAGGTTCAGCAATAGAAATTGGAAGCAGCAGCATGGCAGAAGGAGGTGGGGAGAGCCTCAGGGAGCGGGAAACCACAGCGTGTCAAGGAAAGCCAACTGTTGGTGTTTTGACAACATATGGAAAATAAATATAGCTAAACATAAATAAAAGGCAAAAGCTCAGAGTTTTGAGTTGGAACTTGGAAATGTGGGCTGGCTCAGGATTGTTGAATGGTGGAGGCAGTCAGCAGATGTATCAAAGGAGAATCTTCTTGATGGGTAAAGCACATCATCTTTTTTTTTTTCAATCATTTTATTGGGAATATTTACATCTAAGTTTTCCAAAAAGATCAATCTGTAATTTCCTTTCTCTGTAGTGAGGTTTCTTTTCTTTTTTAAATTTTAATTTTAATTTTTTTCCTTTTCTTTTATTAATTACACTTTATTCACTTTGTATCCCTCCATAAGCCCCTCCCTCCTCCCCTCCCGATCCCACCCTTCCTCCCCCTTCTTCAAGCATGCCCCTCCCCAAGTCCACTGATGCACATCATCTTTTTAAGGGGGTAAATATTCCTCTCATCTCCTTAGCATGTCTTCAATGAATCATATGTCAGGGCTGTGCCAGAGGAACAACAAATGCCTTTAGAACTCATGGAAAGCTGCCCTTCAGTTAGCACAACCTGGATGGGTGTGCTTCAGAGAGGCAGAGCCCGGAGGACTACATGGCCTGAGCACTTCATGCTGTTATGGAGAATAAAGTCTGCTTGTTGCTCTTGTGGTCTTGATAGCCTTAACTTTTAAAGTCTATGAAAAGTCTAAGGGGGCTTCTAGTCCCTCAAGGGCTGTATCCTTGGCAGTTACAAAGACAGTGCTTGATCTTTTGCAAGCATTGCTACTGGAGCAGATTAATGACTCAACCACCCCCCTTGGAAAGAACTTAGAGATGTAGATTGTTAGCAATGACCACCACCCTTAAAAAGAATTTGGAAAAATAGATTGTTTAGTAAGGTTAGGTTAAGATGTTTTGACTAGTGGCTCTGATGTAGAAAATCTTAGGGAAAGATGTAAAGTTCAGAATGGCACACTCTTAATAGTCAGGCTCGTGGCGTTTTGAGATCAGGGAACAAGAACTATGATCCCAACTGGTACTAGCTGACATGTCCTTTTGCTAGTGATCAGGCGATGATTAATTTCTTATTCCCATTTTTGCCCTCAGCTTTCTGATATGATTTAATAAAAAATGTTAATGAGTAGATGTGCAGCTTGAGGATTTAAATTTGGAATGGCTGATTGTTTTTTATATAAAATTGAGATTTGTAATTCTTTTAGGATTTTATAAGATCATTTTTTTTATGATAATTGATCATTGCTTTGTAACCACAAATTGCAGCCTGCCAGTAAAGAGAAATTGACTGAAAAATTACTTTGCTTACTTACACTTTGTTAATCTATAACAGGTTGCTTAGTTACAAATGTATGTGCGTTCTTGGGAATAATTTGTTTCCTTCACCTGTAATGCCTAATTTTTTTTCAGGTAAAGGTATTGGGGAACACACTGGTTTTTCATGATCATCTACTAAAAGAAATAGAATGTAATAACAGCATAATTTTTATACTGCTTGAAAGATTTTGCTGGGATATATAGCCTATGGAAGAAAAAGTAAAGTTGTTGGTGCTTGCTTCTTAGAGCTTATCTGGCTTCATCTATCAAGCACATGTGTGTGTGTGTGTGTGTGTGTGTGTGTGTGAGAGAGAGAGAGAGAGAGAGAGAGAGAGAGAGATTCTTCCCCTCTCCCACTCATCCCATTTCTTTCTTGTTCTTTGATGGCCTGAAGCAATACAGGCCCTCAGCTGCAGGCTACAAGTAGTGGCCCAGAGAATCAAGCTTTGCCCTCAAAGAAAATTCTTCTGGACGATCAATTGCCTACTCTATTTCTTGCTTCAGTTTACCCTGACTTGTCAAAGCTGGCCTTCAACCATAGTGTTTCCTATGCTATGGTACCTTCACTAGGTGATTGACAGGCTCCATTGAAGTACCTGCTAAGAGAAGAGACAATAGTCTGTAATGTTCTAATTTTTGAGACATATTCAAAATGCCATGCCTCCACCCAAACTCAGAGATAGAACTAGATTCCATTATTTCTGCAGGAGAAAGAAGCTTTTCCTCAATAGACCTTAATGAATCCTGTTACCTCTACCTTTACATGGTGTTTTATGTCCTATGGAGGAGTGCAATTGTGACATTTTCTTTTTAGTGTTATAGGGAATGAGAGATAGTGTACAAAGCAAATAATTAGAACCATCCTCAATGGCCTCCAAGGCCTCTGTTGTTTTAAAGAAATGCATATGTTTATTATAAGAATAGGGGCATTTTGGAAACAGTAAAAGGCACATTACTTCTTTCCTTCAGAATTCATTTTATCAGAAAAGAGCAATCTTAAGTTTTAAGTGTCTTTTGTCTAGGATCTCTAATTGCTTACAAAGAAGAGATAAAATGTATTCTGATATTGTTTCTAAGTAGTCTAATTTTATGACTTTTGCTTGCTATTTTAATAAATACCAGCAGCATATTAATATTTTGACATATGCTGTAATATTATAAGTCCTGATTAATACAAAAATCTTATCAATGATAACAGCTAAAGTTTTCTGTGGCTAAGCATTACAAAGAAAGTAAATCTCTGGTTGGTAGAATTTTTACTACCTAGTAACGACTTTGATGTAAGTACAGAGCTATCCCTTATTTTCATGGGATGAGAAATGCTATGTCCCAACTTAAATATTGACAAATGAATTTTAATTATATTACTATATGACAGTACCAGTTAGTATACTGGTTTTCACTGAAGGAGTATGGTAAAGTCCTATATGTACAATAAACTTATTTATGTTTTTTTTTCTTTTTAGAACACATTTTTATATTATACTGTGACAATAATCCAAGGCTATACTTAAGGACTTGACAATTATAATTACCCTCAAAATTATATATATATTTTCTTTACTTTTTTTTCTTTGCCTCTTGTTTAATTTCAAATAAATTTCAAATATTGAAAGGAAAAAAAAAAACAAGAAAATCATTATATATTACAAGGCCCCCAAAGAAGGGAAATGTTTCAAAGAAGTTGGACAAGTCATAGCAAACATGTTAAAAAATCAAAATTTGAGCTACCACGAGCTTCGTCAAGTAAAGGTTCTAGGTTATATCCATACATGGTCCTTGGGAACAGGGACTATCTCTGACAGGAACTCAATGGCAGGCTCTTTGGGTTGTGGCTCTTTCCACAACCCAAGGGAGGAGCAATCCTGCTAGGCCACAGAGGAGGACTTTGCAGCCAGCCCTGAAGATACCTGATAAAACAGGGCCAGACAAAAGGGGAGGAGGGGTCCTCCCCAATCAGTGGACTTGGAAAGAGGCAGGGAGAAGCTGAGGGAGGGAGGGTGGGATTGGGAGGGAATGGGGGAGCGGGATGCAGCTGGGATGCAGAGTTGATAAAATGTAAATAATAATAACAAACAATAAAAAATACTTAAAAAAATAAAAATAAATAAATAAATAAAATTTTTTATTTTTTTAACAATTTAAAAAAAATAAAAATTTGTATATAATGTAAAATTTCTGCATGCTTACAAAGGACTTGATTCTTGAAGGTTTATCTTCCTATCGAAAAAAGAATTGAGATCTTAGAAATTTTACCAGCTGCATCACAGAATCTACTCTGCTTTAAATAGCCTTTAAATTTATTGTTTATAAGACATTCACCACTATGCTGTTGACAGAGGCATTCCTTAAAAAGTACATTTTGATGGTGACAGTTGTATTATTTTTAGTTTGCCTCCTAACAGCTGCAAACTGTAATCAAGACCACTAGCATTTGTGAGTGACATTAGTTTCTTATAATATGTTTTATGTCTGTCACAAGCAGACTGAGTATCCACAGCCTGTTCTCAGATCTCCTCCTGTCTTGATAGGATTTTTGTTAATATACCCAGGAATTATTCCTTATAGCACATGAGGGCTGAAACATTCAGGAGTCATCCTCCAGAGCTTTGGAGTCCTACAGCAGTAACCTGCTCCCTGGACACTTCCTGTCTTATTCTGTTTCCAAGGTGATTACTTTCTTATTATCAGGAGAACGGCTGCTGCTGGATTGAGATTGAGCTATTTGTAATCACCTTGTTGACTTGCAAATGGCTGTGTTACAAATCTCCATGATGGGTGTCATAGTTTTTCTTAGTCTTAACATGCAAAACACTTGAACTGGCCATCAATTCAGAGTCAGAATCATTGGAAATGAAAAGAAAATAGAATTCAGTTGACTTGCCGCAAGAGCTACAATTATTTGTAAAGTTCTGACGTCTATTGAAACAATGTAATGTGCCAAAGCTGGAATTCTGATAATGAGGAAATTGTGAGTTTCAGAGGAGCACGGTCAAGGAACTCTGCATGATGAGAACGTGGGTCACTGCCAGTGGCATCGCCTCTGATGCTGCACAGAGATTCCTTTAATCTCACACCAAATGTGTTCAATACAAGAGAAAGAGTATCTCTAATGCTCTTTCCTTTGTGAATATCTGTAGGAAAGGTAAATGGTTAAACATCAAACCACATCAATTCTTTTAAGATAAGAAACTCTTGTTCAATAAAATAATACAGGCTTTAAATGGCACATTTATGTCATTTAAAATATTATTATGTCAAAGGGAGCTATATCTAACATCTTGAGGACATTTTATGATCCCTCTTTTAATGATGCTCAGAGACCATTGCAATTAGGATAAATCCTTTCTTCAATCTACTTTTGTTTGAAATCAGATCCTGTATTCTTGATGTTTTTCATGTTCCCTGGAATAAGAGAACTGCAGGGTAGCTCATGTTAGATAGCAGAAATAATGATGGTTCTTTTCCACTGAAAGATTAAGTAGGACCAACCTCATTTTTTTTGTTTCTTTTTAATTCTTTTAATTTTTATTCTCTGAAAATTTCATATATGCTTTCAATGTAGTTCAATCATATTTATCCCCCAACTGTTCCCACATGTCCTCTCCCATCACCCTCCCAAATTCATGTCCTCTTTCTTTATAAGAATTAACTGAGTCCAATTACTGCTACTCACATATGCAAGTATGGGGCATCCACTTGAGCATGGCCAACTTACCAGGAGCCCATACCCCAAAAGAAAATTGACTGACTTTTCCTAACATCCATCATCCATCAATAGGTCCAAATCATGAGATGGTAGCTCATATATTTCTCCCCAATACCTGCTGAAATGTTGACTGGCTTGATTCTGCATAGAGATTATACAGGTAACCACAGTAACTGTGAGTCCATGAATGAACCAATCCTCTCATACTGGAAAGACAGTTTTACCCCAGTCTTCCCAGAACTCTCTCTCTTAAATTTTCTTGCTCCATCTTCTGGAATGCTCTCTGAACCTTGTGGTAAGGTAGGATACAGATGTCCTGTTCTAGATAAGCCTTCCTCAGAGACTTTCTGCACTGCAACCAATTGTGTGACTCTATATACAAACCCATGTCTTCTCCATGAAGAAGCTTTTCTGATGAAGACTGGAAGTTGCACTAAGCAAAGGGTATAGAGGTGTGCATTTAAAGGCAGTTTGGCATCACGTCCATTTTGCAAAGTGATAACCATAGGTTCAACTCTGGGGGCTATGATCTCCCTAGACACAGATTTTTGACCAGATCTATACTATCTGGCACAAGTTTCTTGTCTTAGGACATACCTTAAATTAAGGTTACCCAACATAGCACTCATTCCACTATCATACCTATAGGAGCATCTTTGTAGACATGCGATTATTGTAGCTTGCAGGATTCAGATTTTGGATACCATTGATGAGATTTCTCTCCTAGAAACCTCCACAGCACCTTCCGGTATGATGAAAACCATCAGGAAGCTTCCAGATCACTACCAGCTTGATTTCTTCAGATCCTCTGAAAGACCTAAAATTTTATCAGTCATGGCCATGTGTCTCTAAGACTAGTATTATTCAAACATGAATACCTCAGATGATGTTTTTGTAAACTAATATATAGCACAGATACTTGATTGTCAAAAGCTTGTCCTTAGAAATTATTTTCTCTAAGGAATAAAAGAAAAACAGAAACAAAACAATTACTCAATAGAACTAATAATTCATTTAGCAAAATTACAAGAAAGCACATAAAAACCAGTTGCAGTTTTGTATGCCAGTAATAACCATCAGAAATGAGAAAGTAATCCTACCTGTAATAATAACAAAAAGAATAAAATACTTAGAAATAAATTAATCAATGAAGTTAAATACGTGCACAGCAGAATCTACAAAATATTAATAAAAGAATTTATCTTTTTAAAAATTTATTTCATTACGATTTATTCACTTTGTATCCCTGCTGTAGCCCTCTCACTTGTCTCTTCCTAGTCCTACCCTCCCTTCCTCTCCTCCCCCTCTGCCCTTTCCCTAATCTCCTGATAGGGGAGGACCTCCTTCCTTTCTGTCTGAGCCTATCAGGTTTCAACAAGGCTCGCTGCAACATCATCCTTTGTGGCTTAACAAGGCTGTACGACCCCCCCCCTCCCGCCTGCCAGGGGGAGGTGATCAAAGAACCAGCCTCTGAGTTCATGTCAAAGACAGCTCCTTCCAGCCTTACTAGAGAATCAATTTTGGAATCTGAGCAGCCTATGGTCTTCCTCTGAGCAGGGGGTCTAGGTACTCTCCATGAATGAACCTTAGTTGGTGTATTGGTCTTTTCAGGACTCCCTGGGCCCAAGTTTTTAGGCTCTGTTGGTCTCCTTGTAGAGTTCCTATCCCTTCCAGGTCTTTCTATCTCCCTCTTCTTCCATAAGGTTTCTGGCACTCTGCCCAAAGTTTGGCTATGAGTCTCCTTCCATACCCTGGTGGGTAGAGTCTTTTTGAGGTTCCCTATGGAAGGCTACTGTCCTGTTCTTTGTCTTCACCTACTTCTGATGTCTATCCTGTTTGCCCTTCTGAGTGAAGTTTCAGCCTCTTCCATAGGATCCTCCTTGTTGTTTAGCTTCTTTACTAAAAGATCATCCTAAGTGAGGTATCTCAGAAACAGAAAGACACACATAGTATGTACTCACTTATAAGTGGATATTAGCCATATAATATAGGATAAACATAGTAAAATCTGTAGTCCTAAAGATAAAAGAAATTTGAAGAAAAAAAACATAAATGGAGAAAACATCACAGGTTAGAAAACATGATATTGTTGGTGTCCATACTACAAAATGTTGTCTCCAGAATTAGCTGAGTCAAAATCCAATTATACTTTTATATTGAACATTATTTTAATAAATAGCCACAAGTATATGAAATATTAATATTTGTATAAAATAATAATGAAATGAAATGAAATGTAAGATAAAAGACGACACATTAGAATTGGACAAAACAAACAACCAGAGGGGAAAAAGCCAAAAAAAGGTACAAGAAACAGACATCCACTTGTTTCCACACTCAGGACTTCCGTAAAAACACCAAACTGAAAGCCATGAGCTGTATACCCAAAGGGCCTGTGAGGTTAAAAAAAAAATTAAAAAAAAGAGAAGAAAAATATAAATGAGAGAATTTAATATGCATATTAATATAAAATTAAAAAGAAAGTTAATGAGTCAAGGAACCTCTAAGGATGGCGTTGAGAAGGTTATTGACCATCTACTGCTAAGTACACAACCTACCCCGACCCATGGTTTGTTTCTCCAGTGAGATTTCCTTGGAGGAAACTAAACACTGATTATTTTTTATCAATTGGAGATAGCTTCTTGGTTAGGTATTGTGACATATGTCCACTGCTTTCTGCTCTAGGAGCCACCGGTGCAGAACCAGACTGTGCATGCTGCCTCAGGCTACGTGAGTTCACACGTGTGTAGATCCCGTGGATTTAGAGCCTTTTTCTTTTCTTTTTCTTTTTTTTGTGCCCTCCATACCCTCTTACTGTTTAACTCTTTTCAACTCTCTTTCCATGAATTTCCCTGAGCCCTGACTGGAGGGATTTGAGGAAGAGATCCCTTTTGGGCTTGCATTTACCTAAATCTCTCATTCTGTGCATCATATCTGGCTTTGGGTCTCTGTTTGTTCCCACATGCAGTAGAAAGCTTCTCTGATGATGACTGTACAAGGATGTCCATCATTAGATGGTCCATATTTCCCTTTACCTGTGAGTTTAGTGGTTTAATTTTTTAATTGCTGAGCAATACTCTATTATATAAATTTACCATGTTTTCTTTATCTATTCTTCTGTTAAGGGACATCTAGATTGGTTCCAAATTCTGGCTATTATGAATCAAGCATCAATGAACATTCTTGAGCAGGTGTCTCTGTGGTAAGATGAAATGTCCTTAAGTATATGGTCAAGCGTTCTATAGCTATATCTTGAGATAAATCAATTCCCATCTTCATGAGGAACCACCACACGGATTTACTAATTTACATAGTGTTTGCATTCCCACCAGCAACAAATGAGTGTTACCTTTGTTCCACATTCTCAGCAGTGCGAGCTGTCACTTTTTTTTTCTTTCTTTAAAGTCAATCATAGCCATTCTGTGTGATGCAAGATGAAATCTCCAGGTAGTTTTAATCTGCATCTCCCTGATGTCTAAGGACGTTAAGCATTTCTTTGTTTCTTAGCAAATTGATTTTCCTGTTTTGAAATGTTTTTTGTTTAGGCCTGAACCCTGTTTTAAATTGGATTGTTTATCTTGATATTTAGTTTTTGAGTTCTATATACAGTTAAGATATTAGCCCTTTATCTTATGTGCAGTTTGAAAAACTCTTTTCCTATTTTTTGGATTGCCGCTTTGCCTAAATGATGGTGTCTGTTGGCATGCAGAAGCCTCTCAGTTTCATTAGGTCCCATTTATTAATTGTTGATATTAGTGCCTGTGCTAATGGTATTCTGTTCAGAAAGGCATTTCCTGTGACAAAGAGTTCAAGGCTATTCCATGCTTTCTCTTCTATTAAGTTCAGTGTATCTTGATTTGTGCTATGATCTTTGATCCACTAGGAGTTGAGTTTGGTGCAGGGTGGTAAGTATGGATCTATTTGTATTCTTTTACATTCAGCCAACAGCATAAGCCGCACCATTTGTTAAAGGTGTTCTCTTTTTTCCATTGCGTGTTTCTGTTTTTTGTTTGTTTGTTTGTTTTGTTTTTTTTTAATCAAAACTCAGGTGTCCATAGGTATGTGTATTTATGTTTGGGTTTTCCTTCAATTTTATTGATCCACATGTATGCTTTCACGCCAATGCCATGCTGTTTTTTATTATTATAGCTCTGTGGTACAGCTTGAAATCTTTAAGTTCTCTTAGTAATCAGGGTTGTTTAGCTATAGTATGTGTTTAGTGTTTCTAAATGAAGCTGAAAATTGTCCTTCCAACATTTATAAAGAATTATGTTGGAATTTTGATGAGAATTCCATTGAATCTTTAGATTGCTTTTGGTAGGATGCCCATTTTTACTATGTTAATTTTAAAAAATCCATTAGCATGGGAGATCTTTCAATCTTCTGATATCTTCCTCAATTTCTTTGTTCAGTATCCTAAAGTTTTTATCATACAAGTCTTTCACTCTCTTGGTTAAAGTTATCACAAGCTGTTTTATATTATTTTAGGCTATTGTGAAAGGTATTGTTTCCTTGATTTTTATCTCAGTTCTTTTGTCATTTGTATACAAAGGTGCTACTTATTTTATGAATTAATTTTGTATTCAGCTATGTTGCTAAAGGTATTTATCAGCTCTAGAAGATTTCCAGTGGAATATTTAAGGTTAGTTATATATAGTATCATATTATTTGTACAGAAATACTTTGACTTTTCTTCTTTCCAATTTGTATCTCCTTGCTCTACTTCACTTGTCTTATTGCTGCTCTAGGTAAGACTTCAAGTATTATATTGAATAGGTATTTGCAGAGTGAACAACATTATCTTACTCTTGATTTTAGTATAAATTGCTTTGACTTTCTATTTAAATTAATATTAGCTATGGGCTTGCTGTAAACTGCCTTTATTATGTTGAAGTATACTTCTTTTTTTTTATTTTTCTTTTTAGTTACATTTTGTTAACTCTGTGTCCCAGCTGTATCCCGCTCCCTCATTCCCTCCCCAACCCCACACTCCCTCCCTGGTCTCCTCCCTGCCCCTTTCCAAGTCCCCTGATAGGGGAGGACCTCCTCCCCTTTCATCTGACCCTGTTTTATCAGGTATCTTCAGGGCTGGCTGCAAAGTCCTCCTCTGTGGCCTAACAGACTGCTCCTCCCCTGGGGGGGGGGTGTCAAACAGCCTGCCCTTGAGATCCTGTTAGAAATAGTCCGTGTTCCCCTTACTTTGGAAAACTACTTGGTTACTGAGCTACCACAGGCCACATCCGAGCAGAAGTTCTAGGTTATATCCATAGATGGTCCTTGGTTGAGTGTCAGTCTCAGAAAAGACCCTGTGCCCAGATATATTTGGTCCTTGTAGAGCTCCTATCCTTTCCATATCATACTAACTTCCCTTCTTTCATATGATTCCCTGCACTCTGCCGAGGGTTTGGTTATGAGTCTTAGTGTCTGCTTTGAAACACTGCTAGGTAGAGTCTTTCAGATGCCTTTTGTGGTAGACTCCTGTCATAAGTTCAATGCACATCCCATTTGTCTTTCTAAATGAGGATTAATCACCTTCGCCTGTGTCCACTTTCTTGATTATCTTCTTTAGGTGTGTAGATTTCATTATGTTTATCATGTCTTGTAGGTCTATATAAGCGAGTATATACCAAGTTTGTCTTTCTCCTTCTGGGATACTTCACTCAGAATGATCTTTTCTAGATCCCACCACTTGCCTGCAAATTTCATGATTTCCTCCTTTTTGATTGCTGAGTAGTATTCCATTGTGTAAAAATACCACAATTTCTGTATCCATTCCTCCGTTGATGGACATCTGGGTTGTTTCCAAGTTCTGGCTATTACAAATAAAGCTGCTACGAACATGGTTGAACAAATGTCCTTCTTGTGTACTTGAGCAAATTTTGGGTATATACCTAGGAGTGGTATAGCTGGGTCTTGAGGTAGCACTACTCCTAGTTGTCTGAGAAAGCGCCAGATTGACTTCCAGAGTGGTTGAACCAGTTTACATTCCCACCAGCAATGGAGGAGGGTTCCCTTTTCTCCACAACCTCTCCAGCATGTGCTATCACTTGAGTTTTTCATCTTGGCCATTCTGATGGGTGTAAGGTGAAATCTCAGGGTCGTTTTGATTTGCATTTCCCTAATGGCTAATGAGGTTGAGCATTTCTTTAAGTGTTTCTCTGCCATTCGATGTTCCTCTTTCGAGAATTCTCTGTTTAGCTCTGTTCCCCATTTTTTAAGTGGATTACTTGGTTTGTTGCTTTTCTGCTTCTTTAGTTCTTTATATATACTGGATATTAGCCCTCTGTCAGATAAAGGGTTGGTGAAGATTCTTTCCCAATCTGTAGGCTGTCTATTTGTTTTGATGACAGTGTCTTTTGCTTTACAGAAGCTTTTCAGTTTCATGAGGTCCCATTTATTGATTGTTGCTCTTAGAGCCTGTGCTGTTGGTGTTCTGTTCAGGAAGTTGTCTCCTGTGCCAATGAGTTCTAGGCTGTTTCCCACTTTTTTTTCCAGCTGATTTAGAGTATCTGGTTTTATGTTGAGGTCCTTGATCCACTTGGACTTTAGTTTTGTGCAGGGTGATAAATATGGATCTATTTTCATTTTTCTGCATGTAGACATCCAGTTGGTCCAGCACCATTTGTTGAAGATGCTGTCTTTTTTCCATTGAATGGATTTGGCTTCTTTGTCAAATATTGAGTATTCATAGGTGTGTGGGTTTATTTCTGGGTCTTCTATGCGATTCCATTGATCCTCCTTTCTGTTTCTATGCCAATACCATGCAGTTTTTATTACTGTTGCCCTGTAGTACAGCTTGAGATCGGGAATGGAGATACCTCCAGATGATCTGTTGTTGTACAGGATCGTTTTGGAGATTCTGGGTTTTTTGTTTCTCCAGATGAAGCTGAGAATCTTTTTTTCAAGGTCTGTAAAGAATTGAGTTGGTATTTTGATGGGAATTGCATTGAATCTGTAGATTGCTTTTGGCAGGATGGCCATTTTCACAATGTTAATCCTACCAATCCATGAGCACGGGAGATCTTTCCATCTTCTGAGATCTTCTTCAATTTCTTTCTTCAAAGACTTGAAGTTTTTCTCAAACAGGTCTTTCACTTGCTTGGTTAGAGTCACACCAAGGTACTTTATGTTATTAGTGGCTATTGTGAAGGGTGTTGTTTCCCTAATTTCTTTCTCAGCCTTTTTGTCTTTGGTATACAAGAGGGCTTCTGATTTTTTTGAGTTGATTTTGTATCCTGCCACTTTGCTGAAGGTGTTTATCAGCTGAAGAAGTTCTCTGGTTGAATCTTTGGGTTCGCTCATGTATACCATCATATCATCTGCAAATAGTGACACTTTGACCTCTTCCTTTCCGATTTGTATCCCCTTGATCTCCTTTAGTTGTCTTATTGCTCTGGCTAGGACTTCAAGTACAATGTTAAAGAGATATGGAGACAGTGGGCAGCCTTGTCTTGTCCCTGATTTCAGTGGGATTGATTTAAGTTTCTCTCCATTGAGTTTGATGTTGGCTATAGGCTTGCTGTATATTGCCTTTACTATCTTTAGGTATGTGCCTTGTATCCCTGATCTCTCCAAGACTTTAAACATAAATGGGTGTTGGACTTTGTCAAATGCTTTTTCAGCATCTAAGGAGATGATCATGTGGTTTTTCTCCTTCATTTTGCTTATGTGGTGGATTACATTGATGGATTTCCGTATGTTGAACCACCCTTGCATTCCTGGGATGAAGCCTACTTGGTCATGGTGGATGATATCTTTGATGTGTTCTTGGATTCGGTTTGCAAGTATTTTATTGAGTATTTTTGCATCAATGTTCATAAGAGAGATAGGTCTGAAGTTCTCTTTTTTGGTTGGATCTTTGTGTGGTTTAGGTATCAAAGTGACTGTGGCTTCATAGAATGAGTTTGGTAGTGTTCCTTCTGTTTCTATTTTATGGAATAGTTTGAGGAGAATTGGTGTTAGTACTTCTTTGAAGGTCTTGTAGAATTCTGCGCTGAAGCCATCTGGTCCAGGGCTTTTTTTGGAGGGGAGACTGTTAATGACTGCTTCAATTTCCTTGGGAGATATAGGACTATTCAGTCTTTCTACCTGATCTTGACTTAATTTTGGTAGATGGAATCTGTCAAGAAAGTTATCCATTTCATTTAGATTTTCAAATTTTGTGCCATATAGGCTTTTGTAGTATGACCTAATAATCGTTTGGATTTCCTCAGTGTCTGTAGTTATGTCCCCATTTTCCTTTCTGATTTTGCTGATTTGTATGGTTTCTCTCTGCTTTTTAGTTAGTTTGGCTAAGGGTTTGTCTATCTTGTTGATTTTCTCAAAGAACCAGCTTTTTGTTTCATTGATTCTTTGGATAATTTTATTTGTTTCTAATTGATTGATTTCTGCCCTTAGTTTGATTATTTCTAGCCGTCTGCTCCTCTTGGGTGTATCTGCTTCTTTTTTTTCTAGGTTTTTCAGTTGGGCCATTAAGTTGTTTGTATGTGATGTTACGGATTTCTTCTTGTAGGCACTTAGTGCTATAAATTTTCCTCTGAGCACTGCTTTCAATGTGTCCCATAAATTTGGGTATGTTGTGCCTTTATTTTCATTGAATTCTAGAAAGTCTTTAATTTCTTTCTTTATTTCTTCCTTGACCTATCTGTCATTGAGTAGTAAGTTGTTCAGTTTCCATGTGCGTGTTGGCTTTTTGTTGTTTCTGTTGTTGTTGATGTCCAGCTTTAGTCGATGGTGGTCAGATAGTATACAAGGGATTATTTCAATCCTTTTGTATCTGTTGAGGCTTGCTTTGTGACCAACTATATGGTCTATTTTGGAGAAGGTTCCATGTGGTGCTGAAAAGAAGGTGTACTCTTTTGAGTTTGGGTGAAAAGATCTGTAGACATCTATTAGGTCCATTTGATTTAGGGATTCTGTGAGTGCTTTTATTTCCCTATTTGGTGTCTGTCTGGTTGATCTGTCCCTTGATGAGAGTGGGGTGTTGAAGTCTCCCACTATTAACGTATTAGGATCAATGTATGATTTAAGCTTTAATATTGTTTCATTTACGAATGTAGGTGCTCTTGTATTTGGGGCATAGATATTCAAAATTGTGATGTCCTCTTGTTGGATTTTTCCTTTGATGAGAATATAGTGGCCGTCCTTATCTTTTTTGATTAATTTGGGTTGAAAGTCTATTTTATTAGATATTAGGATGGCTACTCCAGCTTGTTTTCTGGAACCATTTGCTTGAAAAACATTTTTCCAGCCCTTTACTCTGAGGTAGTGTTTATCTTTGTTGCATAGGTGTGTTTCTTGGATGCAACAGAATGTTGGGTCCTGTTTCCGTAACCATTCTGTTAGCCTGTGTCTTTTTATTGGTGAGTTGAGTCCATTAATATTGATAGATAATATTGACCAATGCATGTTAGTTCCTTTTGTAATGGAGTCGATGATCTTACCTTGTTTCATTGCTTGTTTTCTTTTCCTTTTTGTTGGGATATTATCTGTATGCCCTGTTTTCTTGGGTGAATTCGTTTTCGTTGGATTGGAGTTTTCCTTCTAGTATCTTCTGTAGGGTTGGTTTGCTGTATAGATATTGCGTAAATTTAGTTTTGTCATGGAATATTTTGTTTTCTCCATCTATGTTGATTGAAAGCTTTGCAGGGTATAGTAGTCTCGGTTGACATTTGTGATCTCTTAGAGTCTCCATGATGCTTGCCCAGGCCCTTCTGGCTTTCATAGTTTCTGATGAGAAGTCTGGTGTGATTCTGATAGGTCTACCTTCATATGTTACTTGGCCTTTTTCCCTTGCTGCTTTTAATATCTTTTCTTTGTTCTGTAGATTTAGTGTTTTGACTATGATGTGACGTGATGTGTTTCTTTTCTGGTCTAGTCTATTTGGTGTTCTGTAGGCCTCTTGTATATTTATGGACATCTCTTTCTTTAAGTTGGGAAAATTTTCTTCTATGATTTTTTTAAAAATATTTTCTGGACCTTGGAGCCTGGAGTCTTCTTTTTCATCGATTCCTATTATTCTTAGATTTTGTCTTTTCATAGCATCCTTGATTTCTTGGATATTTTGTGATTGGAATTTTTCTGATTTTACTTTTTCTTTGAGAGAAGTATCAATTTCTGCAAGTGTGTCTTCAGCTCCAGAGATTCTCTCTTCCATCTCTTGTATTCTGTTGGTGATGCTTACTTTTGTGGTTCCTGATCTTTTCTCCCAAGTTCTCCAGCTCAAGAGTTTTCTCATTTTGTGTTTTCTTTATTGATTCTAATTCTGTTTTCATGCCTTGCACCATTTCTTTCATGTGTTTGAATTTGGATTCCTGTCTCTCTACGATGGACTCTATTTCTTTGTTCATTTCCTTTTTGTATGCCACTAATTTTTTCTCTACTTGTGTCTCTATTTGTTTGGCTATGTTTGCCTGTGTTTCTTTAAGGGTTTTGTCTATTTCTTCTTTCTTTACCTCCAATTGACTGGCCAACTCTTTGAAAGATTTGTTCATTTCCTCCTTATGAGCCTCAAATAATTGAGCAAGCATGGCTTTAAGGTCATTTTCCTGTGCTTCTGATGAATTGGAGTATCCATCGATTTTGGGGTTTGCTGGTGAAGTCATGATGTCCTGATTTATGTTGGAAGTGTTCTTTCGCCTACCCCTGGCCATTGGCTTATCTGAGACCTTCCCTGTTTGTTTTTGGATTCTGCCGATCAGACTGGTACTGTCTCTCTCGCGAGTCTGGAGAATTCTTCAGGAAGTTGAGAGAGGTCCCGTGTCCTTAGCGTATGCTGAGGACTAGCTGTACCTGTGGGAGGAAAGTACGCAGGCGCAAACAGAGGCAAATGCAAGCGTGCGTGCGTGTGTGTGTATATGTGTGTGTGTGTGTGTAAGTGGGCGTGGGCGTGTGTCTCGAGGGACAGAGTGATGGCTAATGTTGAACCCTTGAGTGTGTGGGAGGGGCTCTGCAATGTATATGTCGCAGGCGCTAGTGATGATCGCAGCGCAATTTCTGGCATTAACTGCCTTAACTCCTCAATTAGACCCACAGAGCAGGAACTTCAATGTTCCAAGTGCCCCTCTGTTTCCCAAAGTGGGTATATGGGTGGGAGGGGGTTCGATGCCTGGCTTCTGTTTTAGAAGAACCCAGGATCAGTGGAGCTGCAGATTCTCAAGGGTGCACTCACTTACAGGCAGGTTATTTGGCAGAGATTGGCGTATCTGGGCTCTCTGCTCTCTGGTTTGGCCCTGCTTCTTTGATGTGCTCCGCCAGTTCCGTGCTGTTGTCACTGCCAGGTTATGAGGTCTTGCTGCAGCTGGAGATTTCAGAGTGGTCACATCAGTGGGAATCGGGGTAAGCAGGCTTTCTGTTTTCTGGTTTGGCCCTGGTTAGTCTTAAACTGGAGGGCTGATGTGCCCCGCCAGCTCAGTGCTGCTCCGCCGCCAGGTTAGAAAGTCTTGCTGTAACTGAGACTGGGTTGCTAGTCCAGATGCTTTCTGGGAAGTCCTGGGGTCTCTTCACTGTGCTCTCCAAGCTTCGGAGGCCCAGCGCCTGGTGTGTCTAGCTTGTATGGCGTTTCTGTCTGGTTTTGGTGAGTATATAGCGTATTCTCTGTCACTGTGGGATTGGGCGGGCCGTACCGTCAGTGATGGCGCTCCTGCGGAGCTAGTATGGCGTCTAGCAGACTCGGTCCCTGGGAGGATGGTGCAGCCGCCGCGCGTGAATCTGGGGCTCCGAGACACAGTACTGCTGGCCTTTGCCGATAAAGGGCTTGGGGCTCCGCCTCAGTGGCTGCAGGCCCCAGGCAGTTAGGTCTGCGCTGAGAAAGGCGAGTCCACTGTGCCGAGGAGGAGGGAGGTCTGGGGGAGGGGAGTGCTGAGAGATCAAAGGATCGTTTCTCACCTTCCCCAAACAAGTCCCTGGGTGACCGGAGACCAAGGTTTTCACCTCCTGCGATGTTCCCTGTTGTTTAGAAAGTCTCTCCGTTGTTTCCCTGGCTTCAGAAGTTCTTCCACTCATCAACTCAGAACTTTATCTCTTCCACAGCTCGGAAACTGTGTGTGCTAGTCACCATCTTGGCTCCGCCCCCCTGAAGTATACTTCTTTTATCCCTATTCTCTCCATAAATTTTATCCTGAAGGGATATTGGATTTTGTCAAAGGACTTTGTTGTATTTAATGAGATGATCATGCCTTGTCTTTCAGCCTGTTTATTTGGTGGATTTCATTCATTGATTTATTTATGTTGAGCCATCCTTGAGTCTCTGCAATGAATCTTACTTGATCATGGATTGATAATCCTTTTGATGTGTTCTTGAAATTGGCTTGCAAGTATTTTGTTGAGAATTTTTATATCTGTATTCATAAGAATAATTGGTCTCTAATTCTCTTTTCTTATTGTGCCATTACGTAGTTTGAGTACCAGTGTTAACATGGCCTCTGAAAATGAACTGCTCAGTGTTCCTTCTTCTGTTAGTTAGGGTTACTGCTGCTGTGATGAAACATAATGACCAAAGCAACTTAGCGAGAAAAGGGTTTGTCTGGCTTGGGCTTCCACATCCCTGTTCTTTATTAAAGGACAGGAACTCAAACATGGCAGGAATGTGGAGGCAGGAGCTGACACAGAGGCCATGAAGGTATGCAGCTTACCTGCTTCTACTTGCTCAGTCTGGTTTCTTTTAGAACGCAGCACCAGCAGCATAGGGATGGCACCTTCTGCACTGAGCTTGGCCCTCCATCATCAATCACTCTTTAAGCAAATGCCCAGCAGGCTTGTGTACAGCCTGATCTTAGGGAAACACATTCTTAGTTGAGGTTCCCCCTCTCAGGTGACTTGAATTTGTGTCAAGTTGACATACAAAACTCCCCAGCACACTGTTTCTATTTTGTGAAATAATTCAAAAGTATTGGCATTAACTCTTCTTTGAAAGTCTGGTAGAATTCTCCATTAAAACTATCTGCTCAATAACCAATTGGTTTCCCATAGTAGGGGCAACAGGGACTATCTCTGACAGGAACTCAATGGCAGGCTTTTTGACTCCCCACCCCCCAAGGGAGGAGCAGTTCTGCTAGGCCACAGAGGAGGACTTCGCAGCCAGCCCTGAAGATACATGATAAAACAGGGCCAGACAAAAGGGGAGGAGGTCCTCTCCAGTCCATGGACTTGGAAAGGGGCAGGGAGAATGAGGGAGGGAGGGTGGGATTGGGAGGGAATAAGGGAGCAGGATACAGCTAGGATGCAGAGTTGATAAAATGTAAATAATAATAACAAACAATAAAACAAAAACAAAAACAAAACCCTATCTGACCCTGTTTTTCCTGTTGTTTGTTTGGTTTGGTTTTCTTTTTGGAAGACTTGTAATGACTGCTTGACTGCTTCTATTTCACCATGAGTGATAGGTCTGTTTAAACTCCCTATCTGATCTTGACTTCACTTTGGTTAGTGGTATCTCTGGAGAAAATGATCTATTTCGTTTATATTTTCCTGTTTGGTGGAATAAAGATTTTGAATATCATCTGGATTTTCGCAATGTTTATTTTTATGTCCCTGTAATTATTTCTAATTTTGTTCATTTTTGTATTCTTTCTTTGAAAATGATAACATAATATGCCCAAACATATGGGACACAATGAAGGAGGTTCTAGGAGGCAAGTTCATAGTACTAATTGCACATATAAAAATAACTGGTAAGATCTCATCCTAGTATCTTAATAGTACATCAAGAAGCTCTAGAACAAAGACTGACACCCAGCTGCCTTTGGTGAAAAGAAAGAATAAAACTCAGGTCTGAAATCAATAAAACAGAAAAAAAAGATACAAAGAACCAATGAAAGAAAGAGTTATTTATTTGAGAAAATCAATAAAATTGACAAACTATTATCCAAATTAATGAAAAGGCTAAGACAGACATCCCTTTGCATTTTTATTAAAAGTTTAGAGTAAGGAACTTGAAAATAATTCTTAAAAACACAAGTAAAGAAACCAGACCCAAAATCTGTGCATCTCAATGATCTTCTACATAGTAAGAATAACCGTCCAGAATTTGAAGAACAGTATATTAGACCTTCAACTTTCATTATCAAATATGTTTTATGAAGCTATTTACACAGAATCTAAAATGTTCACAACAGATTTGAAAACTGGAAGAAAAAACAGGTTTATATCCTCTTTCATAATTCACATGCCCTTTACCTGTGTTCAGTCATTTCCTCATTATCTAATACAAATTCTCTCTTGTTCTTCTTTCTATTATTATGCTCTTCTGACACAAAATCCTAAAATCCTCATTTATTTTCCAATTTGCTTTGTCATTCAAATGAGTCTCATCAGTACATTAAGATCCATTTCTTATCTGTTATTCAAATTTTCTATTAAGTTTTTCACTTTATCTGATTGGTTACAGATAGGCCGCAGGCTTGAGACGTGAAAACTAATTTTCAATCAGTAGCTTCTACTGTAGAGTGAGTGAAGGACAGAAAAGACAACACAGAATAGGATAATTAAAGGAATCATAGTGTATGTCCAGTTTAAATGCTTACAGTTTAGAAATGGAAAATCCTTCAGTAATAATTGGATTTTCCCCTTAGCAGCCTACAAAAGAAAATGATAAAGAGATGCTCATGATCTTTGTTTCCCAATCTGGTGATTTTCCTTTTTTTTTATAGTACATTTTGTTATGCACCACACACATTACAAACTTAGTGTTTGAGAAATCTGGGCCTAAAGAGGCTTCTAACATGCTCTAAATTGGGACTTCTCCAATGCAACAGGCTGAAGTATTTAACAAATTAAAAGCTATGGCATCGATGCTATAATATTCAACAGCTACCTTCCTTCATGTGAGACTGGCCTAAGAAATAATAACAGTTCATTTTTCTCTGACTTGCAACAACAGTGACTTGGTTTTTCACCTTCAGAAGATACTTTTCAGTACCCTGCTTCACACATCATGAGCATCCTTTGACATATAAAAACTTACATTAGGGATTTAGTGTTTGCAGACTGGAGTGCAGAGGATCAGACTCAATATAATTTTAAAATGCCAAAATCAATGCAGCTTTGAGGATAAATACCAGTATAATGGAGCTTCTTGCCTTTTGATCTGGTATTTATTTGATCTGATCTGCCTGCATTTCTGAGCATCTCTTTACAATGGACATCTTAAGTCACTAGATTAGTCTAACAGAAAACAACAGGAACTTTAGAAACTATTTTATGCTCAACAAACATTGCAATTCTTATTAATAAGGGAACAGTCATCTTATTCTGAACTATGAAGAATTCTGTGTATCCCCTCACTACTGTTAAATGCTAGTGTAAACTATTCTGATGTTATGATGCCTGCATGATTCTGTACTCATCTAGAGAACTGGGGGTCTTCCCAGGTCTATTTCAGAGTAATGACAGTATTTTTGTCATGGCCCACTGACTACGTTACTCTTCTCATTGTGCTGACAAAATACTCGACAAATAGAAAACTGAGTTCAGGGTAGGAAAGGGTTTTTGTTGTTTGTTGTTTGGTTTTGTTGTTGTTAATTTTTTGTTGTTTTGTTTGTTTGTTTGTTTGCTCCTAGTTCAGAAGGTTTCAATCCAGTGGGGCAGAGAAGGTATGGAAATGGGAATGAGAAGTTGCTAGTTATATTTTATCAAGTAGCAGAGAGAGATGGATGCTAGTTCTCAGCTTGCTTTTTCTTCATTACCTTCTTATTCATCTGGGTCAGCAGAGTAATGATTGAATTTCGCTAACCTCTCTGGAAACACCCTCACAGAAATGCTCAGAAGAGTGTCTGCTATGTAATTCTAAATCCAATTACATTGGCAATGAAGATTAACTATCATACACATATAAACCATGAATGAAGGTACAGTGCCTGTCTACAGAAAACCCTTAGCCAGAGGAAGATTGATAAGGTAGAACAATAGCACTTTCCCAATGTGCATGCTTTATTGTTGGGGAAAAAGAGTGCTCTTGTCATCTGTTAGTCCATTCTCTGACTCACGCAGAACTCACAGGCTGGAAACCGCATCGCCCATGCATATTTATGGCTAAATTAATAATAAACAGACAAATAAATAAGTGTTGTGCATCTACCTTTCTCTTTGAAAGTTTAGAGATGATGTTGGCATCCATCCAGACCCCAACTAAGAAAAAAAATGTATCATATCTCATTTCAAGCAGTCGTCTCTTCTGTTTGTTCTCTGTCTTTCTCCTCTCGACTTCTTTGCTTTTATGAATGTTTGTCAGTATTGTTTCCCTCTTTCTTATTATTTCTGTCTTAGTTTCAGAACTAGGATATGTGGTGATGGGAGATGTAAGGGGACACTGAACAGTCACCAAGAAGAGTAAAATGATGGAGTTCATACTTTGAGCAGAATCCCTTGTTAAATAAATGTAGAATTTTACTTTATAAATGAAGCAGGTGCTTGTTATATCTCATTTTAGAGTGGAAGAAGTTGATATTCAATAAATTTAACTAATCAAGGTTTGGTATGGTGACTCATTCTTGTAATCCTAGAGCATGGAAAGCTGACTCCGGAGGATTATCCTAATTTTAAAGACAGTCATGAGTTTTGGCCAGGGAGTCCTAGACCAAAATCCAAAACAACAATTACTAGTAATAAATGATAAATGAGTATATATTAGTAAAAATTAGATATTTAACTCAAAATATTTTCATTCTGATTTTATTATAGCAGGTGATACATTAAAATTTGCTGTTGGTAGAGGAAGGGATTAGGCAAACAACATAACATGAACTAGAGAATGAGTATGTATATACATATATATGAAAACGCATGTGATGTGATATACATAACAATGTCTGTCTGTATACACGTATATAATTGTTGAAATAACCAACAATTGATGAAAAAGGCCCTATGAATTTTAAAGAGAGAAAGAAAGAATATATTAGAAAATTTAGGATGAGAAAAGAGAAGGAAATTATATAATTATATTATGATCTAAGAAAAATAATTATTTTTAGGAATTTTATTCATATGAAATAGCACTAGGAGCTGTGGGATGTCTAGACCACACATTTGCTTGGTACTTGGTAACTTTTCTTTTCTGAGGGACAGGAGTGAGGATCCCATTTGCTTTTACCACAGAAATAAAGACTTCTTCCACAAGCCAGGTCCTGGAGCACAATCACAGGCACCAACAGTTCCCAGATGCTCAAGTTCTTGTTCTATGAAATATATATGTATGTGTATACATATATACATATGTAAGCATATACACATAAATAAGTATATATTAATAAATATGTGTATAATAAATAATATATTTATATCCTACTCAATTTGTATAATGTTTCCTGCATATATGATTTCAGGGCTGACCATTTGGTACTGGAAAACCAACTGGTGTGCTCTTTCTTGATTCTTAAATGCCAGACATGCTACTTAGAATGTGAGTAGTTGGCATATTGCCTTTCCTCTCCAAGAATAAGGCTCTGGAACAGGAAGCTAGACACTGCTGCATTGCTTTGGAAAAGAGTTCCAGGTTATTAACCAACGCTAATGATAGAAATTCATTAGATAATAGTTAATTACTCTGTTTTATTGTCCTGACACTGAAGTTGAAACTCAAGGATTCGGTCCGGCTAGGTGGTCAACATGCTGTTGAGTGCCCATAATGCTGGGGTTACAGTCATACACAACCACTCCTGGCTTTCTCCATGGCTGGGAAAGGTTGGAACTCAGGGCCTCATGTGTGCAAAGCAGTGCTCTTCAGCTATCACCTCAGCCCTAACCCACACAATTTGTATTAAGGTAATTAAATTGTAAACAAAACCAAGAGTAAATGTTAGTGTTGGTCCTTTCCTCTGCTTTCCACTGCCGTCAGAAAGATGAGGTTGAGCAGTGCTCTGAAACTTGCTCCCGGCTTCTGTGGCCAAATGGCTTTGCAGAGATGAGCAAGAGACTATACTTCTCTAATTTTCCATCCCAGCGCTCCTCTCCCTGCCAGGAATGTGACTAGACTGTTAAACTTAGAAGCATTAACTCAGCGAGGAATTTAAACAGAAGTTCAAACATATCTGTGGCAGTTCAGATTTATATATTTTTTGCTGGCAGCCTGAGGATTTGGGGAATTAAGGGATTTGATAAGCCATATACACTTTGCCTGCTTATGCTTCTCGAATTTCACTCAAGGCAACACACTCTGCTAAAGCACTCATAAGCACGACCGAATTCTGAGGGCATTAGGAGGAAGGAGACAAGAAGGATGGGGCTTAGCACCCAGGAACGTCACCCGCTCTGATTCAGGTAATGTTGGATGCAGTAGTCTCAGCCCAGTTGTACTGTTATTTCTCTAAACTACTCAGAATAGTGTCCCGACTGTTAGGAACTATGTTTGCTTTGCCAAGGTAGTGATGATTTTCACAGTGAAGGTTATATATGGAAGCAAATGACATGTGCATGTTAGTCAAGGTGTGAACCCTTCCTCTTCTGAGAAGGGGCCACAGGTGAGTTTAATGGCAGGTCCTGGAAACCTATCAGGTCGAGGCCTCCGCTCTGTTGTGCTTCAGTGCACTTGGTATGTTTTCTCTTTTAGGCTCTGCCTGGGTGAGACAAGTACTTCTGCTTTCTCAGGCTTTTTTAGATCCAAATTTATCCACACTTTTTAAAATAAAGTGTCACCTTCCAAAATCACTAGAAAAACTAGCATTTACTATAACATTTTAATGATCCTACCATAGCCATTTCTAATACTCAAATGCACATTTTCGGTCACTGCCTTTTAGGTCATGCCTTCATTCTGACTGATTCCCAGTCCATCAGACAACAAATTCAGAGTTTGAGATCTTCAGCATATTAAATGTAACCACTTGTTTATTCCTTCCTGACAAAACCTAAGCATTACATCCAAGATGAACGCAAAGGTAGAAAGGGAAAGCTACAAACCAAGAAATAAATGGGCCAAGAAATAAATGGCAGAATATGGAGGCGCAAATCACAAACACAGACACTTAGTGAGACAGGGTGGGGGCGGGGTTCTTGTTACTCTTTAGTACCTGAAAACCAAAGGCTGATCAGGGCAGCCTAATTGACTGTCACTGTAGGATGTGACATGGCCATCAAGGAGGTCAAAGCAATTTGGGGCTGACTATGCCGAGTCATCATTTCCAGGGAGATAATCTTTCCTCTGCAAGCCAGGAAATTTCAAAGCGGCTATCAAGGCAGATTTCAGGATAGACATTAATAGACTTCAGGCGTTAGCTGAAATAATTAGAGATGTGCAAGATGACTCTACTCTTTGACTTGAAGGCTTTGCAGGAACCCCGCCCAAATCGAGTGACTTATGACCTTTTGGAGTTTATTCCCTCACAACACTCCTAATTCAACTTGTCAGGCAACTACCAGAGGGACAGTTTTAGATCTCCGTTACTGAGATGACTTGGTGATAAACACAGAGAGGCTTGAACCCAGTCCGTGGACTTGGAAAAGGACAGGGAGAAGCTGAGGGAGGGACGGTGGGATTGGGAGGGAATAAGGGAGTGGGATACAGCTGGGATACAGAGTTAATAAAATGTAACTAATAATAATAAACAATAAAAAAATGTAAAAAAAAGAATAAAAGATCTGGCATACTTCAGTCTACAGTTGAGAAGTACGCTGCTCTTTACGCATCTGAGGCAGGCAGGAGCGTTCCACAGTGCACATCTCCAACGACTTTATAATTCTACTCTACGGAAGCTAAGGCATTATGGTTCCTTTCAGCTTTTCATTTTAGAACAAATTCAGATTCGTAAGAAGGTTGCAATGAGTCCCTAAATATCTTACAGCATGTGTTTCTCCGTAATAGCCTCTTATAAGTTATAAGGCACGTTTCTTTGAACTAACACATAATTATTGATTCCCTAGTATTAACTTAAATGCATATTCTTCAGAAAAATCTCTTCATTTTTACCCCATATCTTTTTTTTTTCCTCCTCCAAGATTTCCTCAAGGAACCATAGTGTATGAAGTAAACACGTCTGCTTAAGGGTCTCTTGGCTGTGATGTTTTTATAGGTTTTCCTTACTTTTGAGGACTTTGACATTCTGAAGAGAATTGATTATTCTTTGAAAATAATTCTCCAATAATCAAAGCTAAAACAACTTGATTAACATAAGAAAGAATTGTGAATTGTAGTTCAAGATATAAAACACTTAGTTGTCAGTGATAGGAATGAATAAGTAAAAAAAGTGATGTTGATAGTTTATGTATCTGGCAGAATGTGGTGAAAAGGGGTGGTTTCGTGGTATAACTCCCCAAAGTTAAGGCTGCCTTTAATTAATAGAAAAATATTAAAATTAAATCCATTGAAGGATATTCACGACAGATTATTTTCCAGTATATATAAGAACAGAAAGCAAAAGTGTTAGATGCCTTTCAGTTTGAGAAGCTTCATTGTAATGATATTTCATGTACATTGTAATTTCTTTTATGGTTTTTTCCTATCATCACTTAGAAATACAAGACAGAGGATGACTCTGAACTTGATAAACTTGACCCTTTCTTCATCCTTTCACTGTATGTTACTTATTAAATAAAAAGTATGTGCATTAAATAAGCATCACGTTGATGTTCCCTCCTGCTATGTAGGAGCCTGGTACAGGAGGAATAACCCAAAACAACTTATCAATCCAGATTGGTTTAAAGAGAAAGACCTGATCCAACAAGTAATTGAGATCCAGACACATAAGGAATCTTCACATAGAATCTCTAAGTGCATAGTTACAAATGCTGCAAGAGCATGACAGTGAGGAAGCTGCGTTAAAAGTATCAAATATCAGAGAAATCGAAGCCTTTTTTTCATATCTGATCAAGGTGCTTCATTACATAGTATATGTAAGTAAGGATGCCATGAAACCATCAACTTGGACCTCTTTGTAGGTAGAGGGAAAAAAAAAAACTTTATTGCGGGAATAAACTTCTGGTCTGCATCGAAGAGTAGAGGACAGCAAGTTGGCAGGAAAGTAAGTGGATTTTATATGACAGTCAGCAGGGTGGGGGCCTTGTGCTGCTACAGGCTGAGTTAGCAGAGACCTGGACGCTCTTGACGGAGGTCATTGACAACTGGGCAGGTTGGTGTTTCGGTTTACTCCTGCCCAGGGAGGTGGAGGGTGTGTTGTTAAGGAGAAACCCACCCTACAAGATTCCTGAGGAATGCTGAATTTAGGCTTCTGTTACCAGGCCTGAGGGTTTCTACTTAGAGCATTGCCAGCATCACTGCCATTCGGGGGTCCCACTTAGGACCGAATGGTATATACTCTCCAAATTCTAGTCCTGTTGAGTTCCTTTTATTGTGAATAAATCTTTTTTTTTTCACATGAATGCCATCATGTTCACAGGCACATTCTTCATATGATAGCTTTCAAAGGATGTTTGTGAAAAGAGTGTGAGGTTTGCCATGTTCTTCACATGAAGCCCATTCATGACCACACATTTCAGCACTGCTACTAAAACTTATTTTGAAATCATAAGCCATCTATGTGCTGGTGAGATTTTATTTTCTTAATACAGTAATCAACTAAATAATAAGAATAAAGTAATGCAATTTTTCATAGTATTTAGGTCCCCCATATGCATACACATTTAAAAGTTGTGATTCCATTCCAGCCATTATTTCTTCTTCTCTAAATGGATCTATCTCAGTTACCTTGGGGTACTAATGGTAAAATTACATGATAATTTTTCATGTAATTATGTCTCTGGAATTTTCTTCTGCAGCATTGTATTTACGTGATGAATAGGATTAGTTTCTGTAGACATCATTGGGAATCTTACTAGACTGCCATCTAGTGATCTGCAGTCTCCAGCAAGTGGTGGTTGAGGAAAACCAGGGACTGATCTAACACATCAAAATAGTCAAATCGACAGCGTCAGACCTCTGCAAAAGTTCAGAGAAACGCTTATTTTAACAACTCTAAGATTCAATGTGGAGACACCAATTCCTTATCTTTCATCACACTAGAAAATGCACATTAGTGTAGGCTTCCTTAGTTTAAAAAAAAATGAGATTTGTGTTCAATGACTCTCATTCATTTTGGTGCACTTGTGAGAATGACTAATATCGCTGGGTGTTCGCCATTTTCCAAGCATATTTCCAGAGCTTCCTTTAATTTTAATCACATCTATATGACTGTGTCACCATTTTGTCTCTGTTTTACTCAAAATCATACAATGAATAAATGATAAAGTTGTGATTTTTTTAAGGCCTCTTCAAGATAGTCCCAGGGTTTTTCTCTGATGCTTCAAAAGTAACTTCATTGAAGCTGTCCTGTACTCACAGGCTGTCAACAATACGAGAAACATCTTCCAGAAACCTAATGTGACAGTGGTTCTCACCAAAACCTGTTCTCGATCCTTCAATCCCTTCTCAGAAGGCCACATTCAGGGACACTTCAGACAACTCCCTGCACAGCAGAGTACTTTGGTCCATAAAACCTCACAAAGTTCCTCTCTCTCTCGATTGTTCTGCTACTGCTACAGACACTAAGTGGATCCCAAGGACATAAGCAAACAGTAGGTAATAACATAAAAGGCAGCTGAGTCCTGCAAAGAGACTTTCCACCTATCTGCATGGGGCTATTTAAGGAACAAGAAATAAATCTATTGTTTTATGGCACTCGAATTTTGGTTTTATTCGCTGCTACATTTTGATTATCAAAATTTGTTCTTTCAAGCCTTATGTTGGCCATAAGGGTCATTCATCTTTTACTAAAGTTCAAACGAAACATCCCAGGCTTAAACACAATAGCCTAAGATCATGATGTTCGCTGCTGGGAAGGTTTTAAGTACAGCTTTTCATGGATTCTGGAATTGATCTGTATTTATTAGGTCCTTGTTACATGAAAACTTTCCAAAGAGTATCTCAAATTTAAATGGTGAGAAAAGAAAAAGATTTTCCATATATGCTTATAAATTCAAAGTAAAAGGATTAATTAAATCTAACAATGCACAAGTACATTAATAAATTATATTTTTCTTCTGAAAGATAAGGACTGTCGTGCAGTTACGGATAAGCAGTAGGACATCTGGTGGAGTTTGGAAGAACTGGGTAAACTGAGAAGCAAAGGGAGCCTCAGACTAAAAAGGTCCAAGTAGTGACAGAGCCTGAAGCATCAGGATGAATCTTTCTGGGATCCAGAGGATGCCGAGAAAAAGGAGGTGATGTTGGCTCACATCTCCACGTTATGAAGCAGGGAGCATGGTCGGGAGGAGCGATGCTAAATACACAAGCGGCCGCCCCGCCTGGGCTGCTCACTCCCGTAAGGCTCCATTTCTTGAAGGTTCCACCCCTTCCAAAACTGTGCCACTAGTTCCACGTCAGGTGCTCTGCGAGGGAGTCTGTGAGGGACATTTCACATTCAACCCACAGACGTGACTAAGATGAATGAATGAAACGTCTGCCCTTACACACGATTTCTAGAAAACTAAATTGCTAGGCTGCCCATGAGGCGGGGTGAGAAAAGCGTGTATATTCGTGTCAGCAATGTCCGGAGGCGGATCTGAGCCACTTTACATCCACAGTCTTAAAACAGAAGGAGCAAAACTACAGTAATTAAATTGAGTGAATCGTGCGTACATGTATTTGAGGCCTCATGCTGCAGCTATATAAACTTCAGTTCACCTGTAAAAAGAGAGTATTAAAATTATCCAAGTAAAAATGCATAATTAAAGGTCAGCTAGGAAGAAGTTAAAGTGTTCAGCAGAATTTGGAAAGCTTGATTGTGTGTGTGTGTGTGTGTGTGTGTGTGTGTGTGTGTGTGTGTAACATTCCTGCTGGAAAATGACCGAGTACAGAGGAATCTCAGGTTTCTGGTGGTTTCGCTGAACTTGGGAGGCAGAGGGAGGAAAGGAGCATCTTGGCTGAAGTCTGAGCTACAACTATAAGGCTTTAGGGGAGGCCACGGTCCCTAAGTCGCCTACTCCGTTTATTTGCTTCCTTTCAACGTCCTTCTGCGGAAAAGTGAAAGTGAGTAAGACATTAAACCAAGACTTTTCCTTTAAAAATGCTGTCACTAATTGTTTTGTTTTTCCTTTTGCATCACAGCTAAGGTATTGAATATATCATCGAATCAATAGGGAGATAATTTGTAAGGCCTTACTGTCTGTTATTTATACAGCTACTGTGTCACCATATTGCGTATCTTAAACACAATGCGCAATCAACAATTCCCTTCAAGGGAATAAACTGTCCTTTTCTATTTATTGAATTGCAATTCATAATATTTTTAAAACTCTAAGAAAGAAACTGTAAATCTTTAATATTAATTTTGTTTTCAGTAATAATTACTTTCTTTTCCTTTTTTGTTGAATTAGTTGTTTGTTACTGACCAGTTCTTGGATCGATAATCTTTACTGTATTTTATAATATATGTACATATAATTTGACAGTTACACTAAAATGGCTATATAAAAATATACTATTTTAATTACATGCATATTTCATATACACAATTGGCCCTCAGCATTCATAAGATTCTATGTAAATTCAACAAATATAGTTAAAAATTAATTGTTTTCAAAATGCAATTTATAATAAACTAATGGACATATAGACACTATTTATTTTCCCATAATTCCCCCAAACCATCCATTATATTAATTATTTAAGAAATTCAGAGAGAATTTAAACAGGGGGGTTTTCTATGTTATAGGCAAATGTAACATAATTTTATAAAGTGTAGTTGAGCATCATTAATTTTGATATCAATGGAGATTTTGGAGCAAATCCCCCACTGACTGATAGCAAGAGATCACTATACAAAAATGTACGTGTACGTATACATGCACACATAGGAACTGACTTTAGCATGCTTACTAAGAGTACAAAATAACACAAAAATGAAAGCATTTGCTCCTTGGTTAATCCTGCTACGGCTTTACATAACAATGGGGCAGGCAAAAGTACATGGCCAGTTCCTTGCAAAGCAAGCTAGAATTAGTTTCCTTAGTACTTTTGTTGACCCCAAGTTGCAGTTCTTTAGATGGCTGGCTAGAGACTCTATTACACTCATCAACCAATGTCATTTATCACTGTTTCTTTCATTCCCATCCAAAAGCTTTTGTAGGAGATGAAGGGAGGAAGAGCAAAGGAGGCAGAGACAGAGACAAACAGAAACAGAAACAGAGAGGGAAAAAGCAGAGAGAAAGAGTGATATCAATCTTTATCATATCATTTATTTTATTTAATACTTACATTAATGTAATTGCAATAGTATATCTTTCACAGAATCTGAGATTTTCTTTCTAAGAATTGTAATAATTTTAATAGACCAAAAATAATGTCTTGTCAATAGTGGAGGTGATTCTCTTTTTCTGAAGAATATGGCAAAATTACTATTCCCCCTACTTTTTGCTATGCATTTGGTTGTATTTAATTTGGTTCATATTTACATGAAATATGCATATGTATGCGGAAAAAATGGGCATACATGTACTTATAATGCAGAATAAAAAGAAGAGGATCCAGTCTGCAGCATCAAGTCTTTCATGTGTCCATTCTTTATTACTGGGGAGGGATTTAACAATAAGGTATTAATTAGCTCCTGTGTTAGTTACTTCAATAATTTCCTGTACTATGTGGTTACACTGTAATTATGGGAAATGACAAGGATCATTTAATGCATGCAAATTGCTCATTTCACAGAGGAATTATAGTGCAGACTGAACAGCTACACCTTGCTAAAGAAGATGGGCCAGCTGTGGAGAGATTAATCATCCTGTTCTACATCAGTACTTGCCAAGCGAAGGGCCACTTCACCCCATTATCTGCGGACACATGGAAAAATCTATTTGCTGAACGATCTGACAGAAAGCTGATACTCACGTGCTAAGAAAACAATAAAATGCAAATGCTGTGGCTAAACTGTATTTTCAAATGTGACTGGCTGGGTACTCACAGACTGATAGTAAAAGAAAGAGAAAAAAGGATTTCACATACTGGTGTTCCAACTATCTCTCTAAAGACAAGTATCTGTTTAGCTGGAATTTAACCAAACCCCCAAACAAAACACAACAATCCCCCTAAATCAATAAAACAAAAATAACAAAAATTCACAAATAACACACAAATCAGCTTTCTTTTATGACTTCTCTACCTTGCCAATAAAAAGAGATGCAAACTTTATCTTTTAGAATGAGAATTAATTTAACACAAAGCATAAAAAAATATTAGGACAGTGCCCAAGAGAAGTATCTCTGGATGGTAGATGAAATTTTCTTACTCTTTCTCTTGGGCATTTGAATGAGCTTTCTTGCTGTTTTGAACATATTGTAAAGTACAGAGTTTGCTCAAGTGGTGCTAACCCTGACAAGGTTCCTGAAGGAATGAACACCTTAAGAGAGATAAGTGGGTCTATAATTGCAAAGGTTGAAAGATTATATGTAATAATATATATATTATTTTTTTGCTCAATGAAGAATAAAATATGTCAATACTGATAGAGGGTAGCAATAACTGGAAAATTCTTTTTTTTCTCTTTTATTTATTTTATTCACTTTACATCCTTATAGCTCCTTTCACCCTCTCCTCCCATTCTCAGCCTTTCTCTCTCTCCTCTCTCCTCCCTCTCCTTTTCTGAGGAAAAGGGGAGCTCCATTACTCACCCACCCCAGCTCATCCAGTGACACCAGTACTGGCCATGTCCTCTTCCCCTGTGGTCTGTTAAGGCAGTCCTGCCAGGAAAAAATTACCTAACAGCTGGCAAGTGAGTCCATGTCTGACGCAGTCCCCACTTCCGTTACTAGAAGCCTGAGCTGCTCATCTGCTACATCATTGTAGGGGGCCTAGGTCCAGTCCCTGCATGGTCCTTGGTTGATGCTTCAGTCTCAGCAAACCTTTCTGGGCCCTGGTTAGTTGGCACTGTAGTTTTTCTCTTGGAGCTCCTTTTACTTCTGGGTCCTTTTCTCTTTCATCCCACTATTTCCCACAACTTTCTATGCATCAGCTTCCTATGCATCAAGACTTCCGATGTTTGGCTGTGAGTCTCAGCATCTGTTTTGAGGTGCTGCTGGGTAGAGTTCTCAGAGAATAACTCTGACAGGTTCCTGTCTGCTAGCTTAGCAGAGTATTGTTCACAGTGCCAGAGGTTGGCTCTCTCCGATAGGACGGGTCTTTGGTTGGGCCAGGCATCTGTTGGGCATTCCCTCGACCTCTGCTCTATCAACAGGGATATTGTATTTAAATTGCTATGATTAGTTTTCTATAATCTACTAGAAAAAGTAAGCTTTTTCAGTGCAAAGTTTGTGGCTTTAGTTCAGGATCTTCTAGGGATTCAAATATTGGATTTAGTTTCGGGTCCAATATGCATTCAGCAAGTATCATTATTTCATAGTGATCCTTGAAATTTGAAGAATTTCAATTTAAAGGTCATCTCAGTCAAAAGGTTTTGCTTGTTTGTTTGTTGTTTTTTTTTTTTTCCAAGAGAGTGTTTTTCTGCTGTCCTGGAATATGCTCTCTGTAGACCGTGCTTGCCTCAAACTCAGAGATATGACTGTCTCTGCTTCCGAGTGCTGGTGACTGCCAGGCAACACGTTTTTGTACTAAAACTTGGGACCAGACTTTAAAAGTCAACTTGTTTTATGTAGCTTTCGCTTATCTTTCCTGCCGACATTTACAGACTTGAGTTTTCAAGCTTTGAATGTTTTACAAAGAAGTGTTACCAAACAGGGTTTTGGAAGATGTCATGCATTCTGGCATTCCCTCAAAGTTCTTTCAGGTGAATCACAAAGATGGTCCCGGTAGCCCCTATGTCTGCCGTAGCCAGAGTGGCTGCATTTTCATATTGCATATACTGGAAGATCTTGTTTGAAAAGCTGGCCCAACACATATTGAGGTTAGTTCAGTAACTGTTTTTCAGGGACTTATGCTTATAATGGAAAAAAAAAATCAATGCCGTGGTTCTTTTTCTAACCATGGGTCATACAAATTGTTTCTGTCATTGCAACATATTTATTAGCAGGCTAGTAAACATCACCGATGATGAGTGTTGTTATGACTTCACTGTCCTTGAGTTTGTTGTCAATGTCCTTTGGTAAATACTTTATTAACTAACTTTATTCTCATAATCGATGCCAATTTCAGGAGTTATTTCCTCTTTGTAGACATGCTGATGATCTTTAAAGTCACGACGAGCAATGGGAAAAGCAGAAGAAGAACAGAAAGTAAGGAACAAAATGAAAAACTACACTACAGTTTGGAGCGTCTGACCCTTCCATGTGATGAGACTCAGTTGTTCAGTGCCAAACCGTTTGTGAAAATAGTGCCAACGCCAACTCAAGGCAGAATGCTAACTAAGTGACAGTGAACAGCTATCTCTGTCTGATTCTAGAATTCCACTATGTTCCTCAGTCCAACACAGTATGCTGAGGATGGAGAAAGGGTGCTTGGATTAGCAACTATTTTTAAGTAAAACTATGAATATCGACTATGAATATGAGGAATTTGGATGGGCGTAGAAAATGTCATCTCACTTCTATAACCATTTCTTTATTACAGGTGTGAGCAAAGTGTCCTCAGTTTCAAGGAGAGGAAGAAAATCAAGACAATTGCTAGAATTACACCAAGAAAGTGGTGTAGGAAAAATTTACAGCCTTACGTTTGTGTGTGGCTTTGTTCAGAAGGGATAACAGGAGAAATACAACAATGATATGAATTTTTCCATACATATGATGTTGAGTGCTATGTCAAATTATGTTTTAAAAGGGATAATTGCTTTTTTATATTAATGAACGGGCATGGTTTTATATTGTTTCAAGGTTTGTGTAAGTTTTCTGTAGCTGTGATTAAAACGCCTGACTGAACACAACCTAAAGGAACTAATCATTTGATTTGTTTCACTCTTTGAAAGGTTTCAGCCCCTCATGGTGAGAAGAGAATGGCATGGCTTACAGTTAACTCCTTGGCAGATAAGAAGCAGAAAAAGGAAGATCCAAGGACTAGGTAGAGTTTTTTTTTTATTGTTTTTATTTTTATTAATTACATTTTTTTTTTACTTTGTATCCCCCCTGTACCGCCCTCCCTCTTCCCCTCCCAATCCCACCCTCCCTCTTTCCCACCTGTGTCCCTCTCCCAGTCCACTGATAAGGGAGGTCCTCCTCCCCTTCCCTCTGATGCTAGTCTATCAAGCCTCATCAGCAGTGGCCTCATTGTCTTCTTCTGCCTGGTAAGGCTGCTCCCCCACAGTTTTAAAAGGTAGAGTTTCAAACGCCTTGCTTCCTCTAGGTAGACCCCAACTCTAAGCACCCAACAGGCAGACCAACATTTAACACATGAGCCCACTAGGGACATTTCTTGTTCAAACCATTGTATGTTTAATTGTATATATGATATCTAAATTACTGTACAAACACAAACCATTGTATGGCTAATAAGCAATTAAGTAGAAACTAACTGAATATCACATTCTAGGCCCATTGTTATTGTTACACTGTAGGTATAGTTTCTATTCTGCTCTTGGGACAGAAGTTTTAAATTGATGCTTGTTGTTTACTACTGCAAACTTTCCATCTTAAAAATGAAATGAGTCTTACTCTAAAAAGGTAAGTCATGTAGATCATTAAAAACTATGTTCTCTAACTTAATTCTGCTGGTTAAGTCACCAATCAAGTTGATTTACAAACACTAAGATAGTACTTGTTATCAGGAGTATGATGAATATACATGTACAAAAGCTTACAAAAGTAAACTATAGCCTTAGACCGTTTTTACTGGTTACTAAGAGAGCGGTATTAACATGTGGGGAGTAGCCAGCTCTCTGGATCAGGAAAGTGAAAGGTTTCTGTTAACATGAATGACTCCCGTGATGGATATCATAAATTCTTTACACGATAAACAAATGTCCATCCTCTCCCTCAGCCCCCCCCCCCCCGGGAAGTCCCTCCCAGATTCAGTGATCTCAGGGGGTTAAAAATAGGTACTTCATGTCCTTCATTTTCCTACTGAAAGTGATGTCTGTCAATGTTTTAAAGGGTTCTAAATAATTTTAATCTGATGAATTGACCTCTACCTTGAAAAGAAAACGAGTAGATAAAAATTATTTTCTCACAATACTTTCATTCTTTTACTCATGTATTCTCAAAATATATTTTTGTCTGAAAGTGTTAAGTATTGATTTAAATAATTAATGTTGAAAAAGTGATAATACAAGAAAAATATATATGTAATAAAATCAAAGAAATATGAATGATAAATAATATACTGAGAACATCTTTAATAAAAGAATGAGAGAAGTATTCAGAGCACGTAAAAGGCATACCACATTAAATAAACAAATTCAGGGAATTGTGTTCTGATTGACAAAATACTTAACTACATAAAAATATACGAAAATGAATAAAACAAACATATATTCCAAGGAGCTTCAAAGATAACAATAGCAGTTAGATGGCTGAATAATATCAGAAAGCGAGAAATTATATGTTGGAGCCTGCGAGGTATCAAATATGCAAGGGGATAACTATTATTCAAACAGTATATGATAGAGATAGAATTTCACTGCCAAAAGAATAACATGCAAAAATAAAAATAAAAAGAAAGAAAAAGAAAAAAGAAAATGTAGCTGGACTACAAACTGGCTTCTCAATTGTTATTTGTCCACACCAAAGTTTTGAGTTTCATCATGAGCTCCTTCTCTTTATTTCTTTAATCCCCTCTGACTTCCATCTCTCTGTCAGCACAATATCTCTCCCTGTCAGTGTAGCAGTCCTAAACACTAATATCTGTTTGCCTCTCTACCAGACAATACCAAATTATTCTGCAATTGAGGTTAGTGAGGCTTTAAAACATTGTAGTATTTGTGTCTTGTACTTTGTGGACTACCTAGGTTAGGTTATGTGTTAGTGGGCAGTGGAAATAGAGTTCTCAAAATTGTTATATCTCTATTTCTGCCACTTATTAGACACTGGATCAGTATTTTTAAATGAATTATTAATGGATGGATGCATACATCCCTGGGAAAGTCTTATGCGTAAGGCAACAAGATTGTAAATGATGATAGTGACAAAAAAAAGTTATTTCTGGAATGAGTGCAATGTCACCATCAGACACATGATTTGACTACTTTCGCAGCTTTGGCATTAATGACAATTTCTGGGTAATTCTGCATAGTGGATAGTTTCACGCACCTTTAAAAAAATGCAGTCATAAGCAAATCTGTCAATATTTAAAACAAATTTTGTTTATCAGAATATAAAATTTCCACCCAGAAGTGAGAATGTTGTGCTAGGCAAATAGAAGTGAAATGATTAATGTAAGACGTGAGAAGGTGGACAGTGTGGATATGGATGGTACTGTCTCCGTTTCCAGTGTGTCAAGAGTGACGTGCCATCTCACTATGGAGTTCTCCATGAGGGCAGCTTTTAAAGTCATCCAGATAGAATTTTCTTCTATCCTAACTGGCAGGTCGCAAATAAATGTTGACATGACATTACTGTGTATCTGTTCCACTCCACCAGATCTTGGATTGTTCTCATTCCTGGAAAAGGCATCTCATGACAACAAAAGAGAAGGTAAAAGAAAGGTCTAAAGCTCCTTCAGAGCTCAGTGCTGGCTGGGGTGTCTCTCTGCGGAAGATTGATGGTAACTGCAATGCCTTTGAAATATCAGTAGTTTCTTTACCAATAAAATTACGAGGATAAGCTAGCCCTAAAAATTTCATGTGTTTCTTAAACTTGTGTTAAGATTTCAGGGCCTGAAAGTGCAGATGGTCTTTCATCATCTTCTAATGTGCAATAGCCTTTCAAATCCTCTCAGTCAGGTTCTCTGGAGAGCAACCTAGTAACAAGGCTGTATAAGGGCCTCATTGGTTTACTGATCCCTGAGAAACAGTCAAACTTATTTTAATCTTGAGGGCACTTAGGCATCAGCTACACACCACTGAAAGCTAAGTAGCTCTTCTTCTTGAGGGAGATATTCTAAATTATCCTTATCTTTCATTGACCAGAAAGGTACCTCTTTAATATCCGTCTATGTTTTCTATTTATTCTGTTTTGCACTGATGTATCAAACCACAGAGATATCTGATTTGGTAACATGAGATAGCGCTCTCAGATATTTAAAGTGAGCCGTGTCATTTTTCTGTACCCTTTATTGTCTGAATATTAAACACACTTGACTTCCGAACTTTGTCAACTATAGTCAGCTTGACTTAAAATTCTCACTCCACCAAATTCTAAAGAGGAAATCAGAATTGTATTGCAAATATCACCTTTCTGATCTGTTTGGTCTGTTGGTATCTGAAAGGGTCGTGAGAAGTTTGGCGATCTGTTTGCTCTGCTATTGTCAGTGCCTGGGCTTTTGTAAAAGATGGGAGTGTGCTCGAAGAAAGCGGGGGACAAAGAACGATGCTACATTTGGAGACTGTGAGACGGCTCTGTGGGTAAAGTGCTTGCTGCCATAAGCATGGGGACGTGAGTCCAGAGTCTCAGCAGTCATGTAAACACTGACTGTAATAGCACATGTCTGTAACTTTTATGAGGTTCGGGAGCGTACCGGAAGCGTGAGGAGAAGATACAGGGGACTCTCTGGAGCTCATTGGCCAGCCAACAAAGCTGAACCACCGAGCACTATGGGGAGATCAATCAAAGAAGGTAACTGGCATCAGCCTCCGGTCTCCTTACACACACGCAAACACCTGCACACGCCAACCATACATACAGACTGTACACTTGCAGATCACACACATGCAGGCCACACACACACACACACACACACACACACACACACACACTTACACACACACACACACTTACGCACGCACTCATATACCCACACATACACACACAAGTGACTTCACATTTTCCTTGACCAACTAAGGAAATGGAGTGGCTGCTCCAAGGGTGTGAAAGTTGGTGAAGGCGAATGTTTCAGAATGGGGTTTCATGAACATTAACTATGAGAAGATGACAGTAGTCTCCAAAATAAAGAACTACATAAGCTTGAATTACTAAATCCTTCAAAAATGATAAGAAAATATCTCCACGAGGGATTGAATATATGTGTGGTGTTAAAAGTAGATAAAATTTTTGTGTTTTTTAAATAATTTTTTAATTTTTATTTTTTATATTAATTACAGGTTATTTACTTTGTATCCTAGCTGTAGCCTCCTCCCTCATTCCCTCCCAATCTCACCCTCCCTCCTTCATCTCCTTCCTGTCCCTCTCTAAGTCCACTGATAGGGGAGGTTTTCCTCCCCTTCCATCTGACCATAGCTTATCAGGTTCTTTTTTTTTTTTTTTTTTTAAAGCTCAGAGAAATAATGTTAAGTTATTTACCTTGCATAAATGTTACTTTTACATCTCCAATAAAACCAACAAATAAAGATGAATAAAGGCAAACTGAAAAGTTTAAAAACACAACTGTTTAAGGATATGCATAGGAAATAGATACACTGACAATGTTACCTACGGTCATTGAAAAAAGCTGGCCATTTAAAAATTCTTTCCATTCTTAACTCCTTAATAAGGTCAACTAATTCTATAACATATCTATATTTAACTTATTCAGCTCCTTTATTTATTTAGAACTGAAAATAATTTCTGATCCTGACTACAACAGTGAAGCCAGAATTGGTTGTAGGAGCAAATGGGCAAAGGGGTATGGATAACAGGGCCATGATATTACCATAGGGACAGACTCACCTTTAGAGAAACCTGAAGAATGTACACTCACAGATTACAAACAGACCTTGAGATTGTTTTCTTGTTTTTAATTAATTAATTCAATTTACATCTCAGTCATAGGGTCCTCCTTCCTTTCCTCCTAGTACCAGCCCCCCTCTTGCCTTCTCCCTCCCCCCATTTCCTCAAAATAGGAGAGCCCTTCTACCTAGACACCCCAGCTCATCTATTCATATGAGGGAGGACTGAGTTCATCTTCCTCCCCTGTGTCCTGGTAGGGCAGTCCTATCAGGGGTAAGTGATCAAAAAGCAGGCAACATAGTCCATGTCAGAGATATCTCCCACTCCCTTAAGATGTTAATACTTAATGTTTGTTACATCAAAGTTATCTGTTCCTGTGCCCTGTTGTATTATGAATAAGTACACTTGCTTGCATTAAGGGAAAATAGGATGGGGCATTTGGAGCTAAAGTTCAAGATAACAAATTTACTCATGTGACCCTGGACTGTCTGGGCACTATTGACTTTTTTGTTTGTGTCTGCTCCAGACACTTCCTGTAAGAACTTAAAGATAATCAATAAAACTTCTACACATAAAACATACACACAGCACAGTAATGAGGAAACCCTTCCTTTTTCTGCATTGATTGTCCTGTCAGCTTAGCCGCATTTTGTGACATTAACCCATATATAACCAATAATGGTTTCTCTGTCAAATGATCATTCTGGAAGATCATATAATTTTGATTATTTTATCTTCACTGCTGAGCTAGCTCTACTAGTGAAATAACAGCAAGCACTGTTTCCAGGAATTCTATTAAAAGTTAAAATATTTTACTAATGACTATAGACTGAATGAAGCATGAAAAGCAAAGGTTTTTAAGTAGTAAATATACCATGATAAAATATACTTCACAAAATATCCTAATGAATAGTGTTCATTTCTTTATTTTCTAGTTAATTTGCCCTTATTGATGTTAATTTTCACTGAGCAGCTATGCTCTAAAAAATACGTTGAATGAATAAGAATAAATGAATGGTTCATATAAAAGGAGGATATTTACTTTCTGATATTGGTCTTGATAGTGTGATACATAGCATTTTGATAACATATAATTTCTCCATGATTCAAAACACAAAATTGTTATTTCCAAAAATCTCATCTCATTCATTAAAGAGAAACATTTCAAGCCATAAGATTTCACTATCCTACAAAAGCTAATGTCCAGATTTTGGTGACATACTCTACCTTTGGAGAAGAAAATACAGAGCAGAGAGAGAACTTTGCAGAATCGGTTCCTTTTCATAAACTTGGCTTATATTTTTAATGGCGGAGGGATAGTCACCTGCAGAAATGAAGACACTGAGCATGTCCTTTTCATCAAATTGTAAGAAAGAGTATCTCAACTCCAATCACCTCACTGACTTCATTTCCCTTCATGGACAGGGTGCTCTAGGACTTGCACCTCGTAAGTATAAACATAGCCCCACATGGAGTCTCTTTCATAATTTTTCTGAGACAGGGAGAAAGTTTATGTCCAGAGGTAATCTCTCCTGAAACCACCGTTGATTGCCCTATGTGATCTTTATTAAACTTTGTATTGAAAATAAATAACAGGGTTTTTGACATAAACATGTGCTCCATCGCCACCTTATCCTCCTCTTCTTTGTCCCACATTGTTCCTTACGTTTTCGATCTCAATTATAATCTCTATAGCTAAAAGTGCGGATTTTATAAAACACATCATTGAGGTGAACTTGAATTAATGCATAAAACAATCAGAAAAATTAAATTCCCTCATTATCCTCATTATCTTTAAATAAACACAATTAACTGGAAGCAATGTTCAGTTTCTATTATTCTTATACATTGACATAAACAGGTTTTTTTCCAAAATATATTATTCTACACATATTATTTTATATCTTTCTGTGTATGATTATCACACTATGCTAGTAAACTTCCTCACCAAACTACCCATAAATGGTTATTGTATGTATGTTAATCCTGTGCGTGCACAGACAAGCATATATGTGTGTATGCGTGCATGTGAGTACACATTGTGTGTTCATGAGTGTGCAGCCCTGTGCTGGAATTGGCATGTGTCACCTGTGTTTCTCTTCCTTGATTTGTTTCCGTAAGGTCATATGGGCAGTTTGAAATCAGCTGTGCTGAATGATCTACCCCTTACAACCAGGCAATTGCTACAAATCGGAGCTTTCTTCCTTTCTTCTTCCCTCTTCTTCTTTTTCTTCTCCTCCTCCTCCTTAAAGTCCACTGACAGAGCTTACCAGAACAGAGCCAATTAGGGGTATAGATAACTTTAGAATAAAGAATTGCTTCAACTCTTTTATGTTCTGGAAACTTTCATGTAGTTCATATGACCTGTTGGCTGCCTGAGAAATCCAAGCCTCTTAGACATTGCCCATAGAAATTTAAAGTGGCATCACTACTTTGGAAAACAGCCTAGCACTTTAAATGTAAACACACACACTTCTCATCTGATTTAGCAATTGCATTCTTGGCCATGCTCCCAGAGAAATGAACGCTTGTACGTCTTCACAAAAACATACGTATTTCGAATCTTTATTATAGGGCTGTCTTTTTGAAGGCACTGACAGTGCAGGCTACAACAGCAGAAACTATTCTTTTTCCAGCAGTCCACAAACCACCGTCTAGCCAGTATATATTTTCTCTGATGACACTATTTGGAAAGGGTAATTGTTAAACATTTAAGGAACACTATAACTGACAAACAATTTTACAGGTCTCCATCTTATTTTAATGTCAGTGGAAGGATTTTTGTTGTTGTTTTGTTTTGTTTTTTGTTTCTTTTTCAGTGCCTACTGTAATTTACATGTTTGCCCAAGCCATATAGCAAACTGATGCTTCCCTGAGGAGAAATGTAGACATCATTCTCTGTTCAAGCTTTGAAGCTGTTCAGCTTAATGGTCCATCAATAAAGAAACACCAAGACTGAATGCCTCCAGCACTGAACTTTACCACAAACTTCTTTCCTTTTCTATAATTGTGAAAACTGGGGTTACTTTCCTCTTTCCAATACCAACAATAGGTTGAATTTGTTGAATGAGATGCGTATGATTAGCCAAAGCAGAGATTTAAACAGATCTAAATATGAACAGGATATAGAATAGACATGCGATTAGACATTGGTTCTTTACTGAAAAGTACATCTATCAACAAGGAATTAGAACTATGTGTGATTAAAATTGTATTTTAAAATTCTCATAGTGTTTTCTTGATATTCACTGTCAGTTGGTGCCACAGTATTCTTTACTGAAAGTTTGAAGTTTCCCCGATATATAACAAATTACATATCAGCATTATATTAGGGAAACATCAACTCTGAAATGAATTGTAATCTAGAATATTTATTATTCTACACCTATACTGACTTGATATTGTGAGCGCCGACATTTGTTGTGAATCATAACAGTAGCAACAATTTACGGCCAAATCAAACAAAGTATTTCCAGGAGACCAATGTTTTGCATTATTGTCAAACGTCAGGTACAGTGGGGGGGAGGGGAACCTTAGAAGGTGTGCCAGGAGACCAAGCAGGTCGTTGTCAGTGGCGTTTCACTGATTTTATTTAAAGGATGATGAGAAACCATCTTTGCTATCTGACAGAGAATACAGGGTTTCTACAAGGAACTCTAAAATTACTAACAAATAAAAACTCAACACTAATAATCCAAACAACTTCAAAGACCTGGGTGTCTGTACACAGATGAATGCATGAAGAAAATGTGGCATACATACATACACATACACTATGAGATATTTAATAAGTTATGCAGAAGAACTAAATCATGTCCTATAGTGGAAAAAAAAACATGCAGCTAGAAGCCATTACATTTAACAAAATAAAACTTATAAAAATAAATACTGAAAGTCTTCTCTCATTTGAGGATCCCAGATTTATTTTATTTATTTGCATGCTTAAAATATGCTAAAATCCTACCCTTTCTTTCTATGCCATGTGCTCCACAGCTTCAGAGATTTACCTAACTAGGCCAGGGAAAGAATGAAGACATGACACACCCATGGACACAGAAAAGCCAGCATTCCGTGGTCTGGAGCTCTGATGGAGAAGCTCCAGCAGCCTACATTTGAACAGGGAGGTGGAGTTATTCCAAAGAGCTGAGCAAGAAGATAGAGTTATTACATACAAATAAACAAGGAGACTGGGTTGGCTAATTGAGGTAGAAGCAGTCTTCAGGCTGTAAACAACCAGGGAGAGAAATTATGGTGGACATTTTCTGCACACACTGTCGACATCGAAGGCGTTGCCATCCTTCTAAGCCTCAGCGAGGGAAGGCTTGCCAGCTCCCATGGGGCTGAGGCACAGGAGGTCCTTGGCATGGCCATGTGACTGTCAAGCACACCTTCACTTAGGATGTCATTCACTCTTCTCCCCATCTTTCTCTTTCTCCCCTCTAGTACTATACTTTTATCACAACTACACCATTAGTTAGATTCTTACTAGCTCAATAGAAACTTGAGTTTGATTCTGTTAATGATTTTCTTTGGCTTAATTTACTAATTAGTTTAAATAATTCGAAACAGGAAGATTTTAGGATAAGAATCATGCCAGTCCTCCAACTATTTTACCAAAATATACAACAAACACTTTAAGAGCAAGACACATCTATGCTAGCATTAAGCATTGGCCATTGGGAAAAATGGCTAGAAACATTGCTCACTCATTTATTTTTCTTGATCCAAGCTCTCAACATGAAGTTTGCCTCACCTGAAACTTGCTCTATAGACCAGGCTGGACTGGAACTTGCAGAGGTCCACCAGTTTCTTCCACTAAGTGCTAGAATTAAAGGAGTGCAACACCAAACCCAGCTCTACTTATCCTTTGGGATTGTGTGTTTGTTGCTTGGTTGGTTGTTTGGTTAGTTGCTTTTTTCAAGGCAGGGTTTCTCTGTGTAGCCCCAGCTGTCCTGGAACTCACTCTGTAAAGAGGCTGGCCTTAAAGTCACAGAGATCTGCCTGCCTTTCCCTCCCGAATAACATTTTCTTCTTTCCCTTTTCTCTCTGCAAATGTTCCTATACACCTCTTCTTGGCCTCTTTCAAATTCAAAGCGTCCTTTCATTAACTGTTGCTACATCTTATGTTATATATGTATATACATAAATATTCTTAAATACTCAAATATGACATTTTCAGTCTGTAAGCTATAACATTCATGTATGTTTTTAGGGCTGATCATTTAAAATTGGCTAATATTAGATTCACATTCACCTCAGTGCAGTTGGTGTTCTCTTCCCTAGGAAAAGATTATTTCTTTCACTCTGCATTCCTTGGTTGCCTGTAGTTCTTTGTATAGGCTTGAGGCCTTGTGGGAATTTCCTTGTCTAACTTGGCACGTCCATTGTTGTTGTCTTTGTTCACCTCATGTTTAGGCAGTCGTGTTAGGAAAACTTTATGAGCATTTTTTCTGAAATTTCTAAGAAACATAATCTCAGAGCAAAGCCTTTGAGTTCTGGCTCTTCCAATTTTTCACCTCTTCTTCTATGACATCACGTGAGCCGTAGGCATGGGAGTTGTCCTGTTGTTTTGTGCTCCACAACTCTACATCTTGGCTGGTTTGTGTAGTGGGACTTTTTGAATTTTTATTTCTTCAAAAATCACAGAAACATTATAAGAATATGTTTTTGTTTTACTCTCAGGTGTGGGGATATGGGGCTGCTTCATAGCAGCTGATTATGATCTACCTCATGGTCCAGCGTGGGTGTGATTTTGCCAGCTGCAGATAGTTTTTGCAATTGTGTGATGTTTGGAATTCTGGGTACTTTTAGGGGTATATAAATGCTAGGGCTTGGTGAGATGGGTGTTTTGTTAGGTGTTGTTGGTTTCTGTTTGTTAAGTAGTCATGTGCAATAAAAAAAAAAGAAAATAAAAAGAAGAAAAAAAAAAAGAAATTAGATATTCTGATGGGAAAGATCAAACTTGCCCCAAGAAACTCAACGACTCTAATCAGCTGGAAGTAGTCTGAACCCTGACTTTACTCAATGATCTCTTTCCTTTCCTTTCTATCTTTTTTTTTCCTTTTTTATCTAGAGTTAGGGGGATGAGAGGAAAGGAGAAAAAGAGGTGGAGAGGGGTAAAAGAAAGAAGAACCCACAGAGTAACAAATGCAGGCTAAGGTTGTGGTTTTCTGTAATGATCTTTGTGCGAAAAGAAGCTTCCTTGATGAGGGCAAGGGCTACACCAATCTGTTAATATAAGGAAAAACATTTAGAATGCAGTTAAAGAATATACTGCTTTTGTAAATTGGTGGTTGTAGGTACTTTTCAAAGACCCATGACTTTATCAGTCCTAGGTAGTTGGCTATGTTTTCAGTATTAAGTATGATTTCCTTCTTGTTGAGTGTGTCATAAGTCCAATTACAGAGTTGCTGGTTATCACCAGGATGTGTGCCACTAAAGCACCCTTGGAGTTATTGTGCTATGCTGTTTATTTTTGTGGCTGACAGGTATTTCAGCTGGGATCTTACCAATCTTTAATAGATAATAATAATAATAATAATAATAATAATAATAATAATAATAATACCAACATTTCTGTGTTTTAGAATTTTCTTACAATATTTTTCAGAAAAAAAAAGAGACTTCAAAATTAAACTTGAATGGAATTTTATGTAAGAAGTGGGAGAGAGTAAGAGCTGGAGAGTACAGGAACTCCATAAGGAGAGCAACAGAACAAAAAAATTTGAACACAGGGAACTTCCCAGAGACTCATACTCCAACCAAGGAATATTCATGGAGATAACCTAGAACCCCTGCACAGATATAGCCCATGGCAGGTCAGTGTCCAAGTGGGTTCCATAGTAATGGGAAGAGGGACTGCCTCTGACATAATCTGATTGGCCTGCTCTTTGATCACCATCCCCTGAGGGGGGAGCAGCCTTACCAGGCCACAGAAGATGATAATGCAGCCACTTCTGATGAGAACTGATAGACTAAGATCAGAAAGGAGAGGAGGACCTCCCCTATCAGTGGACTTGGGGAGTGGCATGCATGCAGAAACAGGAGGGGGGGTGGGTTGGGAGGGGAGTAGAGAGGGGCTTATGAGGAGATACAAAATGAATGAAGTGTAATTAATAAAACATAAAAAAGTTAAAAAATTAAACTTGCCAATAAATGTTTAGAAAGTATAATACTTTAAGAACCAATTAGATTATTCACAAAAATGTATTGCTGTAGGGGGTTTGTCTTCACTTGAGATGACAATAAAATGAAATACAGTTGCCATGTCTTGTACCCACTGGCACTTGTCAAACATTAAAGGCTAGGGAGTGTCACTGTCACTCAAGCGGAAGATCATCCCTACAGCCTGCAATTCTAAGAAAACAAGAATGAAGTTTCTCCAAATTTAATGTACTTTAAAATCACTCTAATGACATCAACAAATAAAAATGCAGTGGCTTATAAAACCACAGAAATAAAACTTTGTAAGTCTGCCCAGTTTTCTGAATTTCTCAGGAAAAAAGTAATAAAAGTAATAACTTTTCTCTTTTTACTTTCTATCCCTTTTGGGGCTTCCCTAATACTCTCACTTTCCTACTCTTTCTGTAAGGCCCTTCTGGCCACCTGGATGCCTGTCCCAGCTGGGACCACCCTGCTGGCTAAAAGCAAGCAGATTGGCTATTTACCTCTCTTCACCATCCCCCTCTTCTGGGCAGCTTCTAAGAGTTGCTTTGCTTGATCTGGGATATTCCTTTTTTTTTTTTTTAATTTTATTTTTTTCTTATCAGTTACATTTTATTAACTCTGTATCCCAGCCATGTCCCCATCCCTCATTCCCTCCCAGTCCCTCCCTCCCTCCCTCATCTCCACCGTGCCCCTTTCCAAGTCCACTGAGAGGGGGGACCTCCTCCCCATTCATCTGATCCTGTTTTATCAGGTATCTTCAGGACTGGCTGCAAAGCTCTCCTCTGTGGCCTAACAGGACTGCTCCTCCCTTGGGGGGTGGGGAGGCCAAAGAGCCTGTCATTGAGTTCCTGTTACAAATAGTCCTTGTTCCCCTCACTATGGGAAACCAATTGGTTACTGAGCTACCACAGGCTACATCTGAGCAGAGGTTCTAGGTTATATCCATACATGGTCCTTGGTTGCATGTCAGTCTCAGAAAAGACCCTGTGCCCAGATATATTTGGTCCTTGTGGAGCTCCTATCCTTTCCCCATCAGACTAACTCCCCTTCTTTCTTACACAATGGAATACTATTCAGCAATCAAAAAGGAGGAAATCATGAAATTTGCAGGCATATGGTGGGATCTAGAAAAGATCATCCTGAGTGAAATATCCCAGAAGGAGAAAGACAAACACGGTATATACTCACTTATATAGACCTATAAGATGTGATAAACATAATGAAATCTGTACACCTAAAAAAGATAATCAAGAGAGCAGACATGGGGTAAGATGATCAATCCTCGTTTAGAAAGACAGATGGGATGTGCATTGAACATATGACAGGAGTCTACTGAGCGCATTTGAAAGTCTCTAACTAGCAGTGTTTTCAAAGCAAAGACTCATGACCAAACCTTTGGCAGAGTACAGGGAATCATAAGAAAGAAGGGATATTCCTTTTAAACCCTAAAAAAATTGAACTAAAGCCTCTACACAGAGAGAGAGAGACACACACAACTACTTTTTCTTTGTATTTTGTTAATTGGTAAGTTTAAAACTACAATCAGGATATAAAATAAGTAAATTGTAAAAAAAAAAAAAACCCTACAACTCTTTGTCACTAACCAAATATGTCAAACTCACTAAAGTCAGACCCCTAAACCTAAATAGGCATCAATCTGAAAATAGATCTGCCCTACTGGTTCATGGGATTTTATTTCAAAAGGAGCATCCTAAGTTTTGAAGGACATTTCCTCAACAACATTATACCATCAGGACCTGCCCTCCAAGCATCGATACTACTAAGTAAGTTGGCATGGATGTTTCAATAACAGTTACTTACTTCTGAATATGAAACAAAACTGGGTGTAAATAGATTCCTTCAGAAGCAACATTATAATCTGTTTACTGCCTAATATTCTTATGTTTTGGGGAGGTTTGTTTTGAAAAATGCATATGTAGTTTGTCTACAGTAACTCAAACAGAACAAAACTTTCATTTTACTCTGTGAAAATTCTGTATAATACTAAGTGCACATATGAACACTCCCATTTCACATGTTTTTAATATAACCCAAATGTCTATAAATATGTATAATTATTAAATGTAAAGCTAACTTATTTGATTATTTTACTTTGTTTAATAAAAATTTTATTTTCAGGACTGTCTGGATCCTTTTACTCTATGGCCTAGTTAGGCCACCTTGCCTGGGGGAGGTGATCAAAGAGCCAGCCACTGAGTTCATGTCAGAGTCAGCACCTGTTCCCCTTACTAGGGAACCCACAGGGAGACTGAGCTGCCATGGGCTACATCTGAGCAGAGTGTATGGGTTATCTTCATGCATGGTCCTTGATCAATCTCTGCAGAACCTCCTAAGGCCAGGGTTTTGTGCTCTGTTGCTCTCCATTTGGAGCTCCTATCCCCTCCAGGTCTATCTCCCCTTTCTTGGAGTAGGGGGAAGGAAGGTGGAAGGGAAGGAGGGTGAGATGAGGAGGACATAAAGGAGGGGGCAACAGCCAGGATACAAAGTGAATAAATTGTGATGAATAATAGTAATAAAGAAAAGAAATTAAAAAAAAAACATTTGAATAAAAATTGGCAAAACATTTGATCATCTTTATTTATTTGTAATCAAATGATATTGAATAAATCATTCTTAATTTCACAGAACATAAACATCAAGCACTTATAAAAATCCACTATTTTACCCTAGTTTGAGTGCTTCAGATTTCTTAGCAACAGTCTTCTTGAGGACTTGCCTTCATGGAGCTTCACAAAGTACTTGTGAGCTTTCTAGAGCTAGGATTAACAGTTAACATTTGCTCAACCATGTTTGTAGGAGCTTTATTTGTAATAGCCAGAAGCTGGAAACAGCCCAGATGCCCCTCAAATATGCTAATTTTGAGCTGAGAGATCAACCAGTGACTAAGAGCACTTGGTGCTCTTTCAAAGGATACAAGTTTATTTCCCAGAACTCATGTTGGGAGACTTTATCTCCAATTCCATAACATGTGACACCCTCTGGTGTCCTTAGACACTGCCTTCATGTAGACTATTCTTACGACATGCAGATACAAATAAATAAATAAATAAATAAATAAATAAATAAATAAAGACATAGATAAAATGCACCTAAAATCAAAGAAAGAAAATATGCTATATTTTATGTATAGACATATGCTAATAATTTGCATCAGAAGTATACAAGAGGGTAATGCCCAGATTTGTGACAATCAATTAATTAAATTTTTAAATGAATTCAGGAATATGTTCTATGATTGTGAAATGCTATATTGTTTACATTAGATTTTAAAGCTGGGTTTAAATCTCATTTTAAACAGAATGGCAAGCTCCAATGGCTTAATGAAAATAAACTTGGATACAAGTTGTAGCCTTCTGGTGGCAACCTGCCAAAAAAGCTTTCACTAGATAACAGCCACTGTAATTATTACTACAGCTGACCAAGGCCTCGGCATGACCCCACACCTCTTTTTAAAATCACAAGCTCTCAAACAATGGCATTCTCATTGCCAGGGGCATGAGTATAAATGTGAACAGCCAGAGTGACAAGGCAAAGGAAAAGCAGGTGGCTCTCACAAAGAGACCACCAGACCTGCCGGGATAGCACAGATGATGAACTTTGTCCTTGAATTCAGATTTTTGTTGCTGTTGTTCTACTTAGAAAGCGTTGCCTTTCAAAAAATAATTAATTTTAGCTTTTAATTACCATGCAAGTGAGAGAGTGTTCATGCACATTTGTCTTGGTTGATCCCCGAATTTGATTTCATCTCCCATCTCCGAACCCCTACTCTTATTTGTACTCTTTTTACCACTTTCATATCATTATCCTTCCATCTCTCCCTCCTTAAAGCGTCTTTATTCTTTTCATGTGGGCGCCTTCAGTTCCCTGGTTCTGCTCAAACTCTCTCCAACACAATTTACACACATATATAAAAAGAAGAAGTTAGTTGCATGAGGGGAAAAAAAATGTGGTCTTTATCTTTCTGAGCCTGGATCACTTGATATAATACTCTCTATTCCTATGTATTTTCTTTCAAATTTTATGATGTCATTTTTTTCTAATGCTAAATAAAATTCCATTGTGTGGACACAGAACATCTCATAATCTATTCATCAGGTGATGAACATCTGGGCTCATTCCATCTCCTTTCTATTGTGAATTAACCAGAAATAAAGGTATATATTCACATATCTCTCTGGTGAGCTATAAAATCCTTTGGGGTATAGGCTGAGCAGTGATATAACTCTGTTCAATGATAATTCCACTTCTAGTTTTTACAAGAAAAATTTACAGTGATTTTCATAATGACGGCACTATTTTACATTCCCAGCAACAGTGAATTAAGATTCTTCTTTCATGAGTTGGCATAAGCAAATTAAAATAGCATTAACAGTTTCTTTTATATTCCTTTGGGTCATATGAGTCCTAAGAAATCAGGTTAAATAAAAGAAAATTTACTGTTTTAATAGTAGATTTCTTTACTTAATAGATAAATACAGTTGCTTTTCTTACTCAATTTGGAACATATTTACTCTTTATATATATGTAGTTTACGTGTGTATTACTCACTAATGTACACCCCATACGTACATATTATATTCATATGTATTTGCACATAGACACATTTGTGTATGCATTTAACTAATCTATTTTGCTTAAGAATCCACATAAGTATAAAAAATAAGTAACTGGGCATAAAAGTATACCTTTCAAGAAACATAAATTTTTGCCCCACAGAGCCCATAATAGTGAGAACATTAATAGTGGGTTACTTACATAACTGTTATTTGTTTCAAACAATAAATTGAGTATTGGATCCTCCCAGAACAAGCACAGCCTTTGTGGAGCTAGAGTGTATTCTACATTTGCTATGGCTTATAGTCAGAAGATGATGTGCTAAGAATTTCCAAAGGAGTCAGTGTGTTCAAAAGTTGCTGTGAAGTAGAAAAGTGTAATAGAAGAGTGAAACCATCGCCCTCACTGAAGCTGTTAACTTGTACAAAAAGTCGATTTTACTGTGACCAAGATCCTGCTTATTGTTTGGTGTCCAATTAAGTAAAAAAAATAAAGAAAAGGAAAAGCTAGCCTTATAAAAAGGAGGTATAATTGACTTGCCCTGACTCCTTTAACTTTTGTAATTGAAGCCCTGTTCCTTTTACAGCCTGAGTAACCTTGTAAATTCTCTGTACGTTTCTTTTTCCATGAATTCTCTCCAAATGTAGTTTGGAGACATTTCTATACTTTACAGCTTAATTCAAGAACTCTCCCTCATAACATATTTTCCCGGTTAAATTGTACTTTATTCAGATTACTTACTTCACTCATTACTTCCACGTTCTTAATGTTTTCTGATATATTGGCTTTTGTAAGTGGTATGAATAAGATGTGGGAATTTGGATCATCAGAAAATCGCTCATATTAGAAACAGAAGTCCTTATTAAACCTTAACAGAAGAATTAGGTTGATTTTGAAGGTTGAGTTTAAACAGTAGAAGTGAGAGTAGAAATGGACAGCTAGAAAGGCTTTCCAGAGCCTTTCATATTCTTTTGGAATCAGTATTTCCTACCTGTGCCGGTCAAACCAAAATCTCATCTGGGTAAAGCAACCTTAAGTCAATAAGGTAGTGCCGTCCACTAGGGGAATGTGGCGATCTTGTGGTGAGAGGTGAGGTTGGTTTTCTTCTTCATGTTGTTTATTTAGTAATTTTATTGTTTTTTTATTGCAATGATTTGGGGAAGCATGGTTTGAGTAATGCAAGAAGGCTAAAGTTAATAGAGAATGTGTAGTTAATGTCACAAATTTTTAAAAAAATATTCTTTATCACACACAAAGAGTAATACGAACTTGGAATATCTCACTAAGGACTAAAGTATAGGGAAAGTGTATTCATAGTTGTGTCTACCAGGAACGTACCTCCTTCTATATATAATATATAACACAAAGATTTTTGTGCCCAACTTCAATGGTAAATTAAAATTAAAGTTCCCTTTAATGGGAATTACAAGTGAAATCAGAAGGTGGCTATAATTTTTTTGCGGTTGGAAATTCATTAGTTATTGATCAGCATGTCACCAAAATCATGTTGCCAATTAGGTCTGTGTATTTGAGTAGCTGATAAAATATGCCTAGACCATCTGTAGCTGCTACATACTGTTGGTTTTCCATCTCATGGACACCTCAACCCTCTACTGTGCTCTATACTCATCACATCTCAATATTACCATGCCATTGGTCTTAATGCTGAAAAATACTGAAAAATTCTATGTATGTCAATTACCCTGAATGATTTTTAAATTTTATTTCAGGAGAGTAAGGAAGTGTCATAAACTACTAAACTCATTGGTTGGTTACTGGTCTAAAAACAAGATCTAGACACCTCCAATTGCAATTTAAAAGATAATTTACAAGGTCAGTGTTTCGCTGGTCTGACGTGCCTTTGATGCCTAATTGATCAAGAGCATCAGACATAAAGTTGTTACTCCGGAGAGGTTCTCTGGGTTTCGTGGTTATCAGTGGAACCTACAGGTTTGTTTGATGGTCATCTGTCTCTGTGTTTGCAATGGCAGCATCTCTTGGGAAGATGAAGGGTGTAGAAAGAAACACAGCAAAGTCTCTGGGTTCCCATCAAACCTTCTGAGGACAGACAGCAAGAAGAGTGATGCAGGCATGATATCTGACACCTCTGGTGTCATTTTGTTAGTGCCGCACTCACTCCATCCTTACTTACTTTCTGTATCCCTTTGTCCAGCTGGCTGCACAGTTTTATATTTTCACCAATGGTCTCAACAGTTTCATTTTGGTGATTACAGCATTCATATTTTAAGGTGTGTGTGTGTGTGTAGTTTTGGAGACAAATTTTCAGAAATCTATGGGAGAACTCCCCCTTTCAGTGGACTAGGGGGAAAGGGAAGGAAGTGTAGGGCTGGGAGGAGCTGAGGGAGAGGGTTTCAATATAATGAATAAATTGTGAAAAAAATAAAATTAAAAACATATAGGTGATATTTTTATAGCTTCTGAACATCCAAAACAGTGACTTGATAAGCAGAAAATTCTTAAGCTACAAGGATGGTAGCTGAGATCTGTTGACATGATATATATATATATATAATATAGAAAAAGAAAATAGTATGTATGTATTCTCTCACTTAATGGAAGAGTTTAAGAGATTTTTCTAACCTTAGAACTAAATATGTATTAATAAGGCATGCTAGGATGCTTTTCATCAAGATGTCTTGGGGTTTTGGTATCATGTTTTGCATATACATGTGTTTATATTTTTGTAACATTTATATTATTCAAAATTTTTTCATAACTCTCTATATACTTAGTTGCATTTCTTTTGTTTCTTTGTTTCTCTCATTTGTTTTTACTTATAAATTTTGTCTTTAGAACTTCTCCTCTAAGGGACAATCTTTAAATATTATCTGTTAGTGTTAAATTGGATGTACATCTCTGAAAACAATTTTAAAATTTTGCTGTTGTGGTTTTATTTCCCTTTTAATTGTTAATTTCCTTTAAGTAATTTTATATGTTATTTTCTTATTTATCTTCACTGCTCCCCCTTAAGAATCATTGTACCTACTTAATAAATATGCTTCCATTGATTTTTTTTCTTTTCTCTTTTTTTGAAGTATAAAATTGTAGTATTTATTTAACAAAAGTAGGGAATTGTGTCCAAATCAAAGTTCAAAATATTCACTACCCAACTGAATCTAATTAATAAAATTTCTGTACTACCCAATATCAATTGAAATTCTAATTAACACCTAAAATTCTATTGACATGGCTCTAAATTTAATCAGGCAAAAATTTTAATTATGCTAAAATAATTTAGTTTTCTGGTACTAAAAGGACAATATATGCTGGAGAGGATGTGGAAAAAAGGGAACCCTCCTCCATTGCTGGTGGGAATGTAAACTTGTACAACCACTTTGGAAATCAATCTGGTGATTTCTCAGACAATTAGGAATAGTGTTTCCTCAAGATCCAGCTATATCATTCTTAGGAATATATCCAAAATATGCTCAAGTACACAACAAGGACATTTGCTCAACCATGTTTGTAGCAGCTTTATTTGTAATAGCCAGAACCTAGAAACAACCCAGATATCCCTCAAATGAGGAATGGATACAGAAATTGTGGTACATTTACACAATGGAATACTACTCGGGAATTAAAAACAAGGAAATCATGAAATTTGTAGGCAAATGGTGGGATCTAGAAAAGATCATCCTGAGTGAGGTATCCAAGAAGCAGAAAAGGTATATATAAGTAGTATATACTCACTTAGAAGTGGATATTAGCCATATAATATAGGATAAACATACTAAAATCTGTACATTTAAAGAAGCTAAGCAAGAAGGAGAACTCTGGGTAAGATAACTAATCCTCACCGTGAAAGACAAATGGTATGGATATTGAAAGAAGAAGAAAACAGGACAGGAGCCTGCCACAGAGGGCCTCTGAAAGACTCTATCCAGCTGTGAATCAAAGCAGATGCTGAGGCTCATAACCAAATCTTGGGCAGAGTACAGGGAGTCTTATGAAAGAAGGGGGAGCTAGAAAGACCTAGAGGGGACAGGAGCTCCATAAGAACCAAAAAATCTGGGTATAGGCATCTTTTCTGAGACTGATACTCCAACCAAGAACCATGCATGGAGATAACCTAGAACCCCTGCTCAGATGTAGCCCATGGCAGCTCAGTCTCCAAATGGGTTCCCTATTAAGTGGAACAGGGACTGTCTCTGACATGAACTCAGTGTCTGGCTCTTTGATCACTTCTCCCTGAGCAGACAGCAGCCTTGCCAGGCTACAGAGGAAAACAATGCAGCCAGTCCTGATGAGACCTGATAGGCTAGGGTCAGATGGAAGGGGCAGGAGGACTTCCCCTATCAGTGGACTTGGAGAGAGGCATAGGAGGAGAAAAGGGAGGAAGGGTGGGATTTGGAGTGAGGGAGGGAGGGGCTACAGCTGGGATACAAAGTGAATAAACTGTAATTCATATAAAAAAATAAAAATGTTTAAAAGGGATTTTTTTTTCCTTGATGACAACAAAAAATAATTCTAGATTTTATTGAATTCCTGCCATTTGTCTTTCTCTGCTGCTACTTGAGGTCACCACTTCATTGTTGGGAGCATATTTTTCCTTTGTCGGTTTATCTCAGATTTTTAGTTTTTTACCTACCGGAACCAAGGGCAACCTTCTGAAGAGTCCACACATGTCTAGAAGGTGCTCTTTTATATTTGAGACAATTCCCTCCAAAGCATCCTACTGCTGTGGTATAAATATATGAAAAGCCTATCATCTCAGAGTGTGCCACTTCCCTGCTAACCTGCAGGGCAGAATTATGTTACTGAAGCTCCTGATGTTGCCTGCTTGGATGTGTTCTGCAAAGGAAGGTGTGTTTTAGTTCCTCTCACACACTAAAACAGCTGCCGTCTCACAGCAAGGGAATGGCTGCCAGTTTCCTATGTGGATAACTGTTTTCTAATGACACAATTACATGTATATGTGTAAATAACTGAGTGGATCTTTCATTCTTTCCTAACCAGGAACACTGAAATTTTTATCAGAATCTGAGAATACAATTAATATTTTTTTATGTTCAGTCAGTAAGTTTGCACGTTCTGTATCTTTATAGAAACCATGTTCTTTTGAAAACTGCAAAGCAAGAGTGTAGTAAGATCACACACCAGCAACTGTAAGGGTTTGGGTCACTGCAAAGTACACTTTATCGTGGAGGATGGGAAGTGATTTAGGTATCAGGTCACCTTGAGGTCTCATGAGACAACCAGGCAGAGGTGTTAAGGAGGCAGTTTGATCTGTGAGTCTGTACCGGAGGAAATGCTGACAGTGGAGCTCAGGCGTCAGAACCTTAGTATATATATGACAGTTGGTGCTGCGTGGCTAAGGACAAAGGCCTATTCCACGAAACTCTCTAATTCACCAGGTAACAACTGGGAAGTGAAGCCAAACTAAATAGTATGATATGATCTAAGGAGAAGAGGAAGATATTTTCAGAAAGAGTGTGTTTTTAACAAAGGTTAAAATGAAGGATAATTAAGACAGACCCCAGAAAGCTGACCTTCAGCACACTTGGTAAAGAATTAAAGATGAGTACAAGAAGATGATGCTAACCTTACAGATTCCTAACACTGAATCAATGAGATAAAAGCTGTATCTTAGATCGGAGATCGCCAAACCAAGCTTGTCTTTGGATGGGAAGCTGACAGGATAGAAGATTACAGGAGAGGAGAGTGGAGAGGACCCATGGAAGCAGAGCATCACAGCAGAAAGGCTCAGTTATGGTTGAACTCACTCAAAATGATAAAACAATAATAATGTAACGATTTGAAGGTCTTCTTAATCTGAGGAAACAAAGTATTCTGCACAGTTAAGTCTCTCTAAGGTTTTTAATATTTAATATTGATTTTTAAAAAGAGTGAGTTTGGAGATCTGTTATTGGTAGAGTGAGGTGGATGAGAAGATAGACTCGGGGCGATGTACTGACAATTATTCCCTGGCTCAGCCCCAGTCGGCTGTGTGATCACATTCTCCCAGCACATTTCAATGCCTCTTCACACACACACACACACACACACACACACACACACACACACACACAC
>NW_026590663.1:4589834-4596777 GCF_907164565.1 Psammomys obesus | reverse complement strand
CCCCCCCAAAAAAAAACATGGTCAATGAAAACAATCCAGAACAAAATAGAAAAACCCATAGCTATATGGAGGACGAAAACTCAATTGGTGAGTATTTGCCAATTAAACAAAGCCATTTTTATATACTGAATCCACAAAGATGTTCTGCCATGCACAGCTATAAAAATGAATTTACCAATGTAGTCAATCTTTTATAATAGTAACAATAAATACATATATACAATAGCTAAAAATAAATATATAACAACTTAAGAAGTGAATGTTTTTACATCAGAAATTCTATCTAAAAGATGTGTTTGAGAGTTATATTTAAAGTGTGTGGGGATCTGGCTCAGTGGCAGAGCTCTGTCATTGACTATGAAAGGCCCTGGTTTCAATCCACAGCAACACACACATGCATACCCCCCAAACACACAGGAACACACACAGGCACACGTGCGCACACACACATAGGCACACAAAGACAGAAACATACGTGTACATGCATACACACATACATGCATACATCACAAAGAAATATGAAAGGTATATTAAATACTATTTCCAAGACATTTCCAAAATTTTCACCTTGAAGGTGAATGAAATGTCCACTAAGAGGGAACGGTTAAATCAGTTATGCTCTGGATAACCATAGGATCTTACACAGCTAAAAGGTGACATTCTGAGAACACTTAATGATAGGAGAAAATAAAAGAATAATATAAATATACATATATATGGAAAAGATGAGCCTCCTTTAAATAAAAAGATATTTTATGAGTTAATTTATTATTAAAGATAAAATTATAATGGCCTAATTAAAGTTACTCAATGTCATTATACAAATTCAATTAACAATTCAGGGCTCTGGAGAAAGGTTTTTCAAATGTCTTAGAGTGTATCACAGTTAAAAAGTGTTAACACAATATAATAAAAAACTCCAGTTTTTAAAATTCTTCACATTTTCAGGCAAAATGGGTAAAGCTAAGGATGTAATTAAGGAGTGTCACAAACTTAGGACATTACATATGACTGTGTGACTTACAGTCAGCCGAAGTTTGTCAGATGCTATCAGTCACCACAGAGATTAGAACCCTGACCTTACAGTCCCCAACAGGTAATGGATTGTGCTGTGACCCTGCTGGTTTCACCCCACTGCCTTCATAGCTCGTTCATGGGCTCTGTCACCCACACATCTTGAGCAATACTGGGATGCATTTCTCTGAGTAACAGTGTTTTTCCTGACACTTCTTTTTCCAATTGAGACGAAAATAAAAGTTAAAGAGACACAGTTAAGTGACTAGGGGTCACAGGAAAAACTTCTAAATAAATATAATTGTCAAACCTTGAATGGCACAAGATGTTTCCCTACACTGAATAAAATAACATTTCTTAAAACTGATGCGGTTAACCTAAAATGAAAATTTCAATAAGTACCACTAAGCAATATTATAACTAAAGGATATCAAGGAGATACAAATTGGAAAGGAAGAAATAAAAGTATCGCTATTCGCAGATAATAATATGTTTATCTGACCCCCAAAATTCTACCAGAGAACACCTTTAGCAAAGTGGCTGGATACGAAATGAACTAAAAAAAAAAAAAAAAAAAGAATCAAGAAATCAGTAGCCCTCCTTTATACAAGTAATAAACAAGGTGAGAATGTTTTTAGAGAAACAACACCCTTCACAATTGCCACAACTAATATAATATAAAATATCTGGTGTAACTCTAACAAAGCAAGCGAAAGACTTGTATGACAAGAACTTCAAGTCTCTGGAGAAAGAAATTGAAGAAGATATCAGAAGATGAAAAGATCTCCCATTCTCATGATCAGCAGGATTAACATAATAAAAATGGCCATCTTGCCAAAAGCAATCTGTAGATACAATGAAATTCCCATCAAAATTTCAACACAATTCTTTACAGACCCTTTACATGGAAAAGAAAAAAGAAAAAAAGCAGAATATCTAAAATAATCGTACAATAAATGAACTTCTGGAGGTATCACCATCCCTGATGTCAAGCTGTACTACAGAGCAAAAGTAATAAAAACCACATGGTATTGGTATAAAAACAGACAAATTGATCAATGGAATTGAATTGAAGACCCAGAAATAAACCCACACACTTATGGGCACTTGAATTTTGACAAAGAAGCCAAAATCATAAAATGGAAACTGGTTTTCAATAAATGGAACTGGTCTAACTGGACATCTGCATGTAGAAGAATACAAATAGATCCATATTTATCACCCTGCACAGAAATCAAGTCCAAACGAGTCAAATACATCAACATAAAACCAGTTACACTAAATCTACTAGAAGAAAAAGTGGGGAAGAGCCTTGAACACAATTGTCACAGGAGGCAACTTCCTGAACAGAACACCAACACCTCAGGCTCTAAGATCAACAATTAACAAATGGGACTTAATAAAACTGAAAAATTTGTAAGAAGAAGAATAACATCAAAAGGACAAAAGAGCAGCAGCCTTCATAATGGGATATGATCTTCACTAACCCCATATCTAAAAGAGGGCTAAAATCTAAAATACATTAAAAAAAAAAAAACTCAAGAAACTAGAGATCAACAAAGGAAATAATCTCAACAGAGGAATTTCTAATGGCAAGAAGTACTTAAAGAAATTTTCCAGTTTTTTTTTTTTTGGCAGTTATGAATAAAGCTGCTATGAACATGTTTGAGCAAATGTCCTTGTTTTATGGTAAAATATTTTTTTAGTATTTAGCTGGGTCTTGAGGTAGATTTATTCCCAGTTCTCAGACAAAGTGTCAGATTTATTACCAGAAACAACTCAGATATACCTAAACAAAAGCTTGGACTAAAAAAAAAAAAAAAAAAAACCAAAAACAAAACTGTGATACATTTACACAATGGAATACTACTCAGCTATTAAAAAGAAAGACATAGTGAAATTTCAGGCAAGTAGATGGAATGAGAAAATATCATCCTGAGTGAGGTAACCCAAACTCAAAACAGCATGCATGGTATGTACTCACTAATAAGCAGATTTTAGCCATATAGTGCAGGATAACTATAGTATAAGCCCCAGACCCAGAGAAGATAAGTAACAAGGGAACATGCTTAAATTTCACTCAGAAAGGGGAAAAATAGACGGCAGAAGTGGTTGAAGAATGGGAACCGGATAGGACAGGGAGCTCAGAGAGGAAATGAGGGCGGAGATCAGACCTCGGTGGGAGGAGAGAGGGCTTGCAGAGAGAAGAGAAACCGTGGGCTTAGACATCTCTGTGACAGGTTGGAGTCCTATGACAGGTTAGGCTCCTGGGAGGATATAGGGGCGGGGATGATGGAGATTGAAGAGGACACCCTTTATGTAAGCAGGATTACAAGTGCAGGGAGAGGAACAATCACCCACCCACAAAAATTTTGATCCAAAATTTACCCTGCCTACAAGAGGTGCAGCGGTAAAATTAGAGTAGAGATTGAGGCAATGTCCAGCCAATGCTTGGCCCAACCCGAGACACACCCCATGAGAGAGAGGGCCAACTCCTGCCACTATAAATGATGGTGTGCTATGTTTGCAGACAGGAGCCTAGCATAGCTGTCTCCTGAGGGGCTCCACCCAGGAGAGGTTCCAAACAGATGCTGAGACTCACAGCCGGACATTGGGCTGAGCATTGGGAGACTTGTTTAAGAGAGACAGTGTGTGGGGGTTGGAGGTGGGAGGAATAGAGGGGAGGTGGCAGGAGCTTCACAAGAAGACCAAGAGAACCGCCTAACCAGGGCCCAGGGGAGCTTGCAGACACTGAAGCACCAACCAAGGACTGTGCATGGACTGGACATATGCCTTCTATACAGATGTAACTGATGTGCAGCTCAGTCTTCATGTGGGTCCCCTAGTAAGGGGAGCAGGGCTGTCTCTGACATGGACTCTGCTGCCTGCTTCTTGATTACTTCTCCCTGCCAGGGCTGCCTCGCCAGGCCACAGAGGAAGAGGATGCACTCAGCCTTGAGGCCACTTGGTATGTAGCAGATAGGCAGCTTGTTCTTCATGTGGGTCCCCTGATAATGGGAGTAGGGACTGTCTCTAGCTCTGTTGCCTTCCTTTGCATCCCTTTCCTATAGCTGGGATGCCTTATCTGGCCTCCGTGGGAGAGGCTGTGTTTAGTCCTGCTGTAACTTGAGGTGCCAGGGTGGGTTGTTACCCATAGGGGCCTCCCCTTTTCTCAGAAGAGAAGGAGGAATAGGGGAGAGGTGTGAGGATAGGACTGGGAGGGAAGAAGGAAGGGGAACACAAATGGGCTATCAAGTGAACAAATAAAATGATGAAAAATTATGTTAGCCTAAAATAAAATTTTGAATAAGTACCACTAACATACCACTGACTGTGTTTTATTCCTGGAGGAGGCAATTAGAGAACAAACAAAGGCAAAATTCTTTTCTACTTGTACAAAGTAAATTTTTGTAGCTAGAAATCTTCATTTTGTTTATCTAGAGAAAGTGATCAATATGATCAATATAGTGTTTTAAGGGTTGGGTTTTAAAATAATTTTAAACCTACCATAATAGTTTCTTCCCACAAAGAGTCTAGTTCCAGAATTTATGAGGTTAATTTGCTAACATTATGCCCAATTAACTCTGGCTATCTTGGTGCAGGTTTTCCAATAAATGGGAGCATTCTTTCACATAAACCCAGAAAGATTAATATGAAATAATAAATTCTGTTTCTACTATTCCTTGAACATCTGCTCTCTGGCCTTGTCTTATAACAAAGGCTGTTTTTTCTCATCTCATTAATTTCATTTTATCACTACATATTCATAGATTCCTACACTATTTAATAAGTTATAAACATTCCTATCATCATTTCTAAAGCTCAACACACCCCCCCTTTGCTTGGTGGGAGTAATTGTAAGATAGATTCATGTCCTTTCAGCCTCTCTATCATTTTAAGGTCATTAGCTTACTTTTCACACTTTTCAGTAAATAGATTCTAAGGTTGTTTTCTATTTGTTCTACCTTCCCTGAAGTCAGTCTATTGTCAAAAACACCTCTGGTTCCTTTGGGCAGAAGATGGGTTTAGATGCCAAGATCTTTGCTGTCCACGCTCTTTGTGATTAAAGAAAGAGGCACTGCTCCTGGGCTCTTTCAATGCACCACACTATAAACACACACACACTCACACACACACACACACACACACACACAGAGAGAGAGAGAGAGAGAGAGAGAGAGAGAAGGGGAGAAGAGAAAAGAGAGAGACAGACAGATCAATAGCATTTTTAGACTTTAATATGAATGAATGAATGAATGAATGAATGAATTACATGTTTTGTTCCAATTCACCACATGAATGCATTTTGCTTTTTATCTATTTCATACTTAGACACCTTCTGTTGTAGTGGGAAATCTCTTTTCTGAAGATGTTCATCTATTCTGTCATGTTTTTGGATATGATCTCTTGACATGCCACCATTCCAGATAGCACCTTCCTTGCCTAGGCTTCAAACTTACTGCCAACATTCTTTGCTGGGAGACTGAACCCTCAGGAGAGGGCCACTGTCTGTGTAATACTGAAGAATACAGGGTTTTACCTCTCTATCTGGCTTTCAGGCTAAATTATTCACAGCAAAGAGAAAGAAGAAAAAAAAAGGCAGGCAAGAGACAATGAGTTTTCAATGTGGGCTTCAAGTGTAACTATTATGATGTCAGGACTGTATCCATCTCCTCAGAAATTGCATTACAATGGCTGAAAAGCACTTTGAATAATGCTTATGTATGCAAAACTCTGTTGAGATTGTTAGATAGCATGTGTTTGGTCTGTTTATAGAACATAGAGATCACCATAGAATTGGTTGCCTTTATTATTCCAACAATAAATATATATAGCCACTCTTGAAATTGTAAAGTGGCTGGATCAAATATCTACATGATTAGCCACTGAAGTTAGTTAAATGATATATTTATACTGGACAAATAAGAGGATTCTAACGGATTAGTCATTTCTAGAACTCCCTTGTTTTCCTTTTAATTTTGTAGCATGCAAGACATTTCTTTGACTGAACTTCTGAACTCTGTAAATAAGTCACTGAACCTTTTTATCTCTGTAAAGTACCAAAGAGCTCTTGGGTAAGACACATTTTTTTAAAACATTGGTTTATTTTCGTGACAGGTTACTGAGAGTTTCAGCCTGTTTGTTGAGAGTGCATGTATTCCTAGCAACCCAGAAAATGAGAGGAAACATACAGGTTGGTGCCAGATCAGTGGAAGTGTTTGTGTTCAGTTTGAATTAGCATTTTCAAACAGAGTATTTCTTTTTCTCACCTCTAACATGCTGTCAGCATTACAGCTACACAGCAGTGACACACAGCTTCTCATAAGACAATGCCGGAGAGTGTTAGAAAGCCAGTCTAGATCACCGCTTCTCAAACTCCCTAATGCCGTGACCCTTTCTAAAGCTGGTCCTGTTGTGGTGACACCCCCAACCATAAAATTATTTTGATACTATTCCATAACTGTAATGTTTGCTACTGCTATGGATTGTAATATGAAATATCTGATATGCAAGATATCTGATATCCAACCCTGTGAAAGCGTTATTCAGCCCCATAGGGGTTATGACCCACAAGTCAAGAACCACTTGACTAGACAGTGCTTCCTAAACTTAATAGGATAAAAACAACATCAACTAATTTTGTCTCTAAGTTTTGCTAAATTTATCATTCTTTGGCACTCAGAAGCCAAGACTTTTTGCTTTATAGCAATACCATTTTATAACGTTATTAACAAAGTTCTGATGGCAAAGAAATTTACTTAAAAATTTATTATTTTTGTTTATGTGTAGATTATTATATATATGTATATATACATATATACATATATGTATGTATATATACATATATGTATATATATGTATGTATACACACACACACACACATATATATATATATATATATATATATATATATATATATATATATATA
>NW_026590663.1:4588658-4589824 GCF_907164565.1 Psammomys obesus | reverse complement strand
ATATATATATATATATATATATATATATATATATATATATATATATATATATATATATATATGTGTCTGTGTACCATGTGGATGCTTGGTGTCCTAGAATATTAGGTGCCCTGGATATGGAATTACAGATGATTGTGAGCCTCCATGTGGGTGCTGGGACTCTTGCACCCAGGGTTTCCAGATGAGTAGTCACTACTCCTAAGTATTGAACCATCTCTTTAGCCCCTAAACTTACTACTTAAAAATCAGTGGCAATGAATTCGCAAACGTCACTTATTTATCAGTTTTTAAAATAGCTTAATCTACTTCTTCTTTAGATCTTGACTTAAAACAATATTTGGAGATGATAATGTAATTGTCTTTATTTGGTTACAGTAGAAGGTTGAAAAGGTGTATTACCCCACAAACGCATGTGTTGAAGATGAGTGTGTTGGCCCGTGCCTCTAATCCTGACCCTTGAAAGGCAGAGGCAGGTAGATGTTCCAGGAGTTCATGTCATACTTGGTCTACAAAATTCCAGGCTAGCCTGTACCCTGTCTCAACAAACGAACAAGCAAATGTCCACGGGCAGAATGTCTATGCTGAAATCATCGTATTGGGAATGCTACTTTTGCAAGGTGTCTCGATGACGCTGTTAGAGCCCTGTGGACTGGCTTAGCACACGTATAAAAAGGGACACCACAGAAACCTTTGTCCCTTCCACATGTGGGTGCATCCAGGAGTGAGTCAGAAAGTAGCCTGTTCCTTCCAACACTGAATCTTTGACTTGATTTAGACTTCCTATCCTTCAGAAAACTACCAGAACCAATCTTCTGCTCTTCAAAAACAGGCTAGCAACTGGTATTTTATAATATCTGGGTCAGTGAACTGAAATGCACATCAACATACTTACCGTCCAATGGGTTACAGCTTAAATAAATACATGAGAATTCTACTGCAAGCTTCTCTGCTTGCTGTTACTGTAGCCTTGCCCACGCTGCTTCTATCTTTGGCCTTTTGTCATCTTCAGTGTGCCTCTCATTTCACTAACTTTTCTAGATTCCACGACTGATCCTGGAAAGTATGAGTACACTCTGGTTCCCTTGCCAATTTGGCTTAAATAACCTTCAATGAGAAGAAAAAGAAAGAAAGAAAGAAAGAAAGAAAGAAAGAAAGAAAGAAAGAAA
>NW_026590663.1:4545716-4588648 GCF_907164565.1 Psammomys obesus | reverse complement strand
AAAGAAAGAAAGAAAGAAAGAAAGAAAGAAAGAAAGAAAGAAAGAAAGAAAGAAAGAAAGAGAGAGAGAGAAAGAAAGAAAGACAGACACATTTTCTACTTTATTTGTTCAAATAGTACAGGTAAAAATGTCACACAACTTCAGTCTAAAACAAAACACCAACTCATGCTTTTCTATGTCATTAAAACTCAGTCTTTTATACCATCTGCTTTTTAATTAATTAATTAACTAATTAATTAATTAATTAATTTTACTTTACATCCTAATAGGAGCTTCACCTCCCAACTCTCCTCCCTGTCCCTCTTTCTCCCCTCCTCTCCTCTACCCCTCTTTTTGTCTTCCCTATCTCCTCAGAAAAGGGGATATCCTATCCATGATGGCATATCATGCTGCAGTACAGCTAGGTGCATCTTCTATTGTGGCTCGGCAAGGCAGCTCAGTTAGGGAAAAGGGACCCGAAATCTGGCAACAGAGTCAGACACAGCTCAAGGTCCTGCTGTTAGGAGTCCCACATGAAGACAGAGCTGCATAAATGTAACATATGTGTATAGGGCCTAGGTCCAGATCATGCATGCTTTCTGGTTGGTAGTTCAGTCTCTGTGGGCCCCTAGGTCCCAGATTAGTTGATTCTGTAGTTTTTCTTGTGGTGTCTTTGACCTCTCTGGCTTCTGCAATCATTCCTCTTCCTCCTCCACAAGATTCCCCAAGCTCCTCCTAATGTTTGGCTCTCTGTATCTTCATCTGTTTCCATCTGAAGCCTCTCAGATGATAGTTATGGTAGACTGTCCATTTTCAAGAATACCAAAATACCATCAATTGTATCAGAGATGGGTTATCTTTTATGTCATGGATCTCCAGCTGGGGCCAGTCATTGGTTAGCCTTTCCTTCAACTTTCTCTCTCCATCTACCACCTACTAGATCCCCCTGCTCATGTCCCCACCCCCTCACTCACCCAGTTTCCTCCCTCTGTCCACCCCAGATATATATTTTATTTTCCTTATTCAGTGAGATTGAAGCTCACCCCGTTGGGCCCTCTTTATTACTTAGGTTCTTTGGATCTGTGGATTAAAGCATGGCTAACCTGTGCTTTATGGCTAATGTCCACTTATAAGTGAATGCATACTATATGTGTATTTCTAGGACTGGGTATCGTCACTCAGGATGATCTTTTCTTAGTTCTATGCATTTGCCTGCAAAATTTTATAATGTCGTTGATTTTTGTTATTAATTTATTTATTTAATCACTTTACAGCCTGATCCCAGCCCCCTCCCTCCTCTCCTCACAGTCAAACCCTCATGCCCTCCTCCCCTAATTTCTGCCTTCTCCTCAGACAAGGAGAAGGCATACATACCATATACACCTGCCATGGGTACCAATCCACCGTGCCTCCTCAAGATGCAACAGGACTAAGAACATCCTCTCCCACTGAGGCATGCAAGGCAGCCCAGCTAGGAGAAAGGGATCCAAAGACAGACAACAGAGTCAGAGACAGCCCCTACTTCCATTGTTAGGGGACCCACATGAAGAACAAGCTGCATATCTGCTACAGATGTGTAGGAGGTCTAGGTCCAGGCCATGCAAGGTCATATTGGTGGTTCAATCTCTGTGAGACCCCACAGGGCCAGGTTAGTTTACTCTGTAGGTCTTCTTATGATGCCTTTGACCCCTCCTACTCCCTCAATCCTTCCTCCCGCTCTTCCAACAAGACTCCCAGAGCTCCACCTATGGCTCTGGGGGGCTGTGGGTCCCTGCATCTGTTTCCACCAGCTGCTGGATGAAGTCTCCCAGAAGACAGTTATGCTAGGCTCCTGTCAGCAGAGCATCATTAATGGTGTCAGGGGTTGTCTTCCTCCCACAGAGCGGGTCTCAAGTTGGGCCAGTTATTGGCTGTCCTAGATAGAACAAATTTTGAGTCAAAGGTCTCAGGGGTGTGTTGTGTCCCCCTCCCTCCACTGGAAGTCCTACCTGGATGTAGGAGGTGATGACTTCAGGCTTCATATTCCCTGCTGCTAGAAGACTCAGCTAGAGTCATCCCTATAGCCAGCCAGGAGCCTTCCCCATCCCAGAGACCTCCCCTCCCCTAAAATATGCTCCAAATATGCTTTCTGTTCTCTCTCTCTCTCAGTCCCGGCTTTGATCTCCCAAATCTGATTCCTACCCTCATTCGCTTCCCCCTACTCTCTCCCATCCAGTTTCCTCACCCCCCCATCTATTTCAAATATCTGTTTTATTTTCCCCTTCTGAATGAGATCCAAGCCTCTTTGCTTGGGCACCTCTTACTTAGCTTCTTTGGGTTCTTCTTAGCAGCATGGTTATCCTCTACTTTATTCTCCACTTATGAAAGAGCCATACTATGTGTGCTTCTGGTTCTGAATTATCTCAGTCAGGATGAATTTTTCTAGTTCCATTCACTTCCCTTCAATTTGCATGATGTCTTTATTTTTTAATAGCTGGGTAGTATCCATTGTGTAAATGTACCACATTTTCTTTATCTATTCTTTGATAGACATCAAGGTTGTTTCCAGTTTCTGACTATTATGAATAAAGCTGCTACGAACATAGTTGAGCAAGTGTCCTTGTTGTGTGGTGGAGCATATTTTAGGTATATGCCCAGGAGGGGTATAATTGGGTTTTGAGGTAGAACTGCTACCAATTTTCTGAAAAACTGTCAAACTGATTTCCAAAGTGTTTCTGAAAGTGTGCAACCCCACCAGACATGAAGGAGGATTCTCCTTACTCCTAGTCTTTGCCAGCATGTGCTGTCCCTTGTGTTTTTGATCTTAGCCATTCTGAAGGGTTTAACATGAATTCTCAGTCTTTTTAATTTGCATTTCCCTGATTACTAAGAATATTGAACATTTCTTTAAATGCTTCTCAGCCATTAGAGAATTCTCTGTTTAGATTTGTACCCCATTTTTAATTGGATTATTTGGTTTGTTGATGTTTAATTTCTTGAGTTCTTTATATATTTTGGATATATATATATATATATATATATATATATATATATATATATATATATAGCCCTTTGTCAGATGTAGGGTTGGTGAAGATCTTTTCCCATTCAGTAGGCTGCTGTTTCATTCTAGTAATGGTAAAGTGTAAAGTGAACTTCTGCAGAGTAAAGGACACTTTGCTCTTTCAGTTTCATGAGGTCCCATTTATTAATTGTTGATCTTAGAGCCTTAGCTGTTGTTGTTCTCTTCTGGAAGTTGTCTGCTGTGCCAATGTATTCAAAGTTATTCTCCATTTTCTCTGCTGTCAGTTTTAGTGTGTCTGGATTTATGTTGAGGTCTTTGAGCCACTTGGACTTCAGTTTTGTGCAGCCTGATGAATATGGATTGATAGATTTATGTACTTTAAAAAGCAGATATCCAGTTAGACCAGCATCATTTATGGAAGCTACCTTCTCTTTCTATTGTAGAGTTTTGGCTTCTTTGCTGAAAATCAAGTGTCCATAGGTGTCTGAGTTTATTTCTGGGTTTTCGATTCAATTCCATTCATCAACCTGTCTACTTTTATGATACCATATGGTATTTTATTAGTATTGCTTTGTAGTACTTTGTAATAGCTTGAAATCAGGGTTGGTGATACCTCTAGAAGTTCTTTTGTTGTACAGGATTTATTTTAGCTATCCTTCCACTTTTTGTTTTCTATGTGAAGTTGTATTGTTCTTTAAAGAGCTATAAAGAATTTTGTTGGAATTTTGATGGGAATTGCATTGAATCTGTAGATTGCTTTTGGCAGGATGGCCGTTTTTACTATGTTAATCCTACTGATCCATGAGCATGGGAGATATTTCCATCTTCTGATATCTTCTTCAATTTCTTTCTTCAAATATTTGTCCTTGTCATCAGGTCATTCACTTGCTTGGTAAGAGTTATACCAAACTACTTTACATTATTTATGGCTATTGTGAAGGGTGTTGCTTCCCTAATTTCCCTCTCAGCCCATTTGCTGTTTTTATATAGAAGGACTACTAATTTTTTGAGTTAATATTGTAACCAGCTACCATGATGAGGGTATTTATTAGCTGTAGGAATACTCGTAAAATTTTGAAGGTCACTTATGTATACTATCATATCATCTGCAAATAGTGATATTTTGACTTTTTCCTCTCCAATTTATATTCTTTTGATCTCCTTTAGTTGTCTTATTGCTCCAGCTAGGACTTCAAGGACTATATGGAATAGATATGTAGAGGGTGTATAGCCTTTTCTTGTTTAATGGAATTGCTTTAACTTTCCATTTAATTTGATGTTGGCTGTCCTCTTGCTGCATATTGCCTTTATTGTGCTTAGGTATATTCCTTGTATCTCTGATCTCTCAAAGACTTTTATCACGGAGTGGTGTTGGATTTTGTAAAAAGAAAAATTCAGCATCTAAGGAGATGGTTATGTGTTTTCAGTTTTTTTATATGGAAACTTCAAGTTCAAGGTGGGAAGTGGTTGAAAAAGACAGTCTGAGTTGAGTTGAGGCCTCATACCCCCATACTCATGTGCATACATACATGAAGATATAAATTCACGCACAACACACATACATATGCACACACACACACATAGAAACAACAAACACACAGAGAGAAAAAGGATAAAGGGAGAGCTAAAAAGCAGTGAGGGAGAAAGAGAGAAACAATATGTGGGTTGTTCTGTACTAGTCAGGTGCTGGGATGACAGGACATTTAGGGAACCTATTTCCTCGACATGAAAATTATTTATACCTCACAGAATTGCTCAAAAGCTAAAACAAATATTGTGTAGATAAAGTTATCCCAAATGGTTGAAATGATAGAATCTTTTTCCTGGACTTATTCAAGTTTCAGCTGTCAGACCCAATAAAATAATGACTTCTGAATGAAAACCTAGCTAATTTTGTTCAGAGAACTCTAAATATACTCATTTGTTGTTCAGGATCCTTGCAGGTTTTTCTTGGTCCTTTATGGGAAGTGAGAAAGTTGATGGCAGCTTTGCCAAGAGAGTTGGCAAAGAGAAAAGTAAGGTTGGATGGGAGCACTGAAGAAAAACTCTTGACAGTTTTATATCTGATGATTTATTTCCCTGGAATCAGGAAGGTTTTGTCTAGTAATCACAGTTATTACCATCTTTCATATTTACAAGTAAGGAAAATGACCTAAAGGGCATAAAGATTTAGATAAGGTGACCAGATCAAAGTTACATTTAAAGCATACATTTGATTTAAAAAAAAAAAGTCCCTCAAACTAAGAATCTGAGAAGTCAAGGACCAATATTTATTCCAAAATAGAAAAATAAAAAGCAGACTTGTCAGAAAACGTAGATACTTAATGACTACATCAGAATTTCTCATCTACAAAGTATTTCAAAAAGGAATAAATCTCTAAAGCGTTGTTAAAATTACTGAGAGGAACTAAATTTAGAAACCTGGAGCAGTGTCTGATTTATGAAAAAAGCTCAGTAAATATTCCTTACCTTAATTACACTGGCAATTGATTCCAGTAGCAATGCAAATCTTATCTAACCAGATTCAGCCATGGGCCTTCTCTCTGCCTCCCTTGTTTGTTTGCTTGTTTTTGTTTGTTTGTTTGTTTCGTGAAGCATTAAATTTCTAAACAATATGTTTATTTGAATATGTGATCTTTATAGCAAATTTTAATTCTTTGTCTTTATTTTGGTTAAAAAAGACATAAATGACTGGTTGAAACTAGTAAACCTGCAAAGTAAAAAGACTTCTAATCCACCAGCACAAATCTCCTGTCTAGTGTCCTGGGTGCTCTTCTATCAGCTTACTGATGTATAAAGTACAAAGCATAGGCTACACCTTTGTTATATCCTCTGACAAATATTTATCGGAAACTCGTTTGTGCTAGATGGTCTTCAAAGCACTTGGGATATGTCAATAGAGGAATCCAACAAATGTGACAGCCCTGTAGAGTGGGCGTTTCCCTTTGGTCAGTAACGACAAAACCAGAAGTTCTGCGAAGAAAATTAACAAAGAGCCGGTTAGGTGCCTGCGGTGTTAGAAGGCAGGTCCACCTCACTGTTTTATCTGGAGTGCTCGTAAGATGCCCGAGGAGATAGCTCGGGCCAGGAAAGCCATAGCGCTGCATGTTAGCTGAAGGGGAGCATCAGAAGCAAGAGCAGACACCCTGAAGCAGAAAAATGACTCAGACCTAAAACGGTGACCTATGACTCAGAGAGAACAACAGAAGAGAGTCTCAGTGTTGCAAAAGAAGGCTAAGACAAAAAGAGCCACATCAAATGGGAACTTGAATTTGACTCCAAGGCAAGCAGGTGAAGAGTGACATGAATTTAGATTTAAGGAGAATCATTTTGGTTCCCATATTGAAAAATACCTGTATGGGGACAAAGGTAGGGGAGCAAATCTTGTCTACACGTTTCAAGTGTCAAATAGATACATAATGATATTAGAGAGCTATGTCAGTCTATCAACACTGTCATATGCTAATGCAAACCAAGCCCCCCCCCCCCACACACACACAAGGAAAACACTGAGCCAGCTATCCTAGCATATCCTAGACGTCAAAGCAGGAATATTTAGTAAAACAAATAAAGATGTTACTTAAGCTTGAAGTCATTAGTCCGCCAAAAAGTAACATATCTCCTGTTCAAATACAAATATGAAAAAGTGTTAATAAGAAAAGCAACCAGAACCACAATAAAAAAACAAGTGAACAACAGATTTTTCTAAGTAACTGGCTTAACAACCAGATTCAAATTTAACCATAAGGGTGTAAATTCCTGCTACAATTTAAAATTTAATCTCATTGCCTATGTTGAACTTTATGTTCTAAGATGAGGTACCACATCATCTCCTCAAGAAAGCAAATAGGATATATGAACTTACGAGCGAAAAGCCAGACATCAGCTGATTCCTAAGAATGAAATGCTGTCTTCTCTGAATAAAATATGATTAGCCTCAAAATCACTAAAACTTATAAAGTAGCAAGTAGTTTAGAATTTAAAATACACTGACAAGCATGTGTGGGTTAAAAACGAAATCCAAAACAGTGTAATTTTTAGGCAGACCTCTGTTACAGGTCACCTGGTTTGTGCCTACGGGATATTAAACAGACATGTATCTAAGGATGTCATTGGAAGAAAATTTCTACTTAAAAGATATGTGTTGTGAAGAAAAAAAAAATTCTGAAACTTAATGACCTTGTTGTCATGTAGAATTTAAACCAGAGCAACTATGAAATGTTAAGAAAATAAAGACTTGATGAATTACTATCAAATATACAATAAAATACAAAATAAAAATGACTGAAAAGAATTAAAATAAAAGAATCTATGGTGGGACTAAGAAGCGAGCCCTAAACTTAATTGTTTTATTACTTATATATTAGAAGTTATCAAATATGGCTATGTATTTGTAAAGCTTAAATATTAAGTAAAGTGAGTAACAATTCTTTTACATGCACATTTCCGACCCTGCTGCTCTCTAGTGTGATTATGGAACTCTGGATTTACTTAACAGTTGAACTGGAAATACATCTTGATCCGCTTATTGGTCGTTACTGTTGGTGTACTTCTCCCAGCAGCAGTTCTCTCCAACATCTGTGATTATTTTTTTCCCGTGTGGCATACGGTCTAGGAAAAAAATAGACATAACACTTGCCTCTTCGGCAGAAAAAGTCATTCTTTTTTTAAATTCTAACTGAAAATATTATATAATGGCAATACTTAAATATAGTAAAACATGTCTGTCACTTCATGCTCAATCCACCACTTGTATGCTCCCCAGTTAAAGAAATGATGGGTACCATGTAAGGTACCCAAGTTTCCTATGCTCTTCTTTGGACTAAGGAATACTTTTTACTCATAAGTTTGTGAGTTTACTCACTCAAACATCTATCCTCTCTCTTTCTTTGTGTTTGTTTTCATGGGACTGGGGTTCACATCCAGGGTCTTATACAAACTGGGCAAGAGCTCTACCATTAAGACTTATTATTGTATTTTTAATGCTTATTTATTTTTATCTGTGTGTATGTAGCTGAGTCTGTGGGAGCTCAGACCCTCTGATCTGAAGTCATAGGTAGTTGTGAGCCACTTGGATGTTGGGAACCAAACTCCAGTACTCTGCCAAAAGCAACAAGTGCTCTTACAATCTGAGCCATCTCTCTAGGCCTCGACATAGTTCTTTTGAAACAGGATCTCCCTATGTAGCTCAGAATGGATCCAAATTCATAGCTATTCACCTTCACCTCTTGAGTGGTAGAGTTACAGATGTGGACCACCCTGAAGTAGAAATTTCTGTACTCAGTTTTGTCATGTGATGTTTTGCTGTAAGCTGGGCATGTAATGTTTTGCCCAGGTTGGTTTGGAAGTGGGCACATGATGTTCTGTTAACCCTCATGTGCTAGGGCTATGACTTTGGCCAGCTGAGAACATCTGTGGTTGGACTTTAAGGAGAGGACATATAGAGAGGCCCAGATTGCGTGAGACATCACTTTTTGGATGAACATCACTTCATTGATCTTCATGCTCACACACTTGGCTTCACAGAGAGGAATGTTCCAGAGAGCTTCTCTGGGCAATTCAATTGAGTCTTTCAGTTTTTGTTGCTTTGTGTTGACCTTTGGACTGAACTCTTGGTATCCTGAGGACTGAGTCTAGTAATCCCCTAAAGATCCATCTACCCTAATCAGCAGGAACAGATAAAAGAGAACTACAGCCCTTTTCCCTGTTAATCTCCTAACTGAAGGAGTAGAGAGGGAGGGGCTGGAAGGGAGGTAAAGTTATTTAAAAACCCAAACAAAGTAGGTTTGGTAAAAACATCTAAGCCTACACCACCCCACCTAGCAAAGGAGAATACAGATAATCTAAGCTTACACCACCCCACCTAGCAAACGAGAATACAGATAATCTAAGCTTACACTACCCTACCTAGCAAAGGAGAATACAGATAAACTTCACCCCATGGTCCCACAGCCCGCATGCTATCTCTCTATCTAAAATATTGAGCAAAAGTCTCCAGGCTATTTACCTTTTGTATAAAGTCACCCTGGTTTTATAGCATTTTCAATGTTTGCCATGTTTTAACAACAGTAATAAAAAGCAAAACTCACCACTTTATTGCTTTGCCATTACTACTTTAAGTGTAGAGTCTGAACATGGAATTCTGTCGTCATCCTCATTTGAACACAAATATCACTACCCATGCTTACAAGAACGCAAAACCCATTTATGTTATGTGAACACTTCTTGAAATTCAATTGATTTTTCATAATGTGCTACATTAGCCTTGGGTTACTAGTTAGAAAAATTTCCCTGAAACTTGGCTTGCCGTAATAAATGTCAGACCTCATAGGAGATGGCTAATGTAACAGAGATTGACAACACTGTCATAACATATAAGAGTATGGATAAAAATGGATAAAAGACAGTTCTTCCTGATTGCTCCATACCATCTTTTCCAGAAATATGGGGTTTTCTGAACTCATTCTGGGGAAACTATTTGTCATTGCTTGTCATCCTGTGATAGAGTAATTCAGTCTATAATCAAATAAGCCTGAAAGTCATTTTCACTAATGTATAAATGGTAAAATATGGATGTCTTAGGGCAGAAGAGAATAGTGTCATCAGACTAACTTCCTGATTGTTAGGAGTCTATGTCTGTGTGTACCTGAACTTTTATCTTATTCTGATATTCAGATTATTTTTATTGTCTCTATTGTGAGCTGATGATTCTTCTTCCTTCATTCCACTATGGCAGCTATCTGTCTCTCAAAAGTCATACATTCTTAAATTTGCTACATTTTCTATAATAAAGTATAAAACAAATTATTTTAGGAACTTTTATTTAGGAACATTTAGGAACTTTTATTTACTTGGTAAATATCTCTACTTTAGAAAGATGCTCATCCAAAAATAAAGCAAAGTTACACATTTCCCCAGAGTGGTCCTTTGCTTTTCTGTCATATTTTTATCTAAAGTCACAGAAATAAAGACACTCCCACTCGATCTTTGAAAACACTAATACATTTAATACCAAGATTTCCCTTGGATATCACTAGTAGACTTGTCAGGATCAGAAAATTGTGTCCTTAAGAGCTTCATGTGCTGCTACATAGGTGTAACCTAAATAAAGAATGTGGAGACTGTAGGATTGGGAGATTGAAGCCTTCCGAAGTTCTATAGTGAGAACTTGTTTCAAAGTACAAGAAAATAGGCAAATCAAGCAAATAAAATGAACAGAAAGTGAAAAGGGCATAACATCAATATTTTCTCAAAAAAAAAAAAAAAACCAGTGTATTCTCTTTCTTATCCACAGTAAACAGAAAATGGAAATCATTTTTAATATTTACAAAGAATTAAAACAGAAAAAAGTACTTTAGAGAAGCACACCATTTTTCCATATTGCAGATTCTTTATTATTTTTGAACCTAAAGTCTTAATGCTTTCAATACGATAAACTTCTGAATTCTAAGTGAGTAAAATTCCGTTAATTCTGACAGTAAGACTATGATTAGCAGATGGAACACTGCAATGATAATCAGACTAAGCATATATATGTCTGCTGTAAATAAATAGATACGTGTCCATGAATTGCAGGAAGAAGTAAAGAAGAAAATTAAAGGACATCTGCCAAAAGGCCTGCTCAGGCACCACACTCACCATCTGAGCTAGTCAGTGCTGGCATCCTTGAGAATCCAGTCACTTTCCATTAAAAGAAGCATATGTTCAAGTCTGAACATAAGCAGAAACTGTTGAAGCTAAGAAAGCCCACAGATCAGAAATTATTCATGGAAAATATGAGGTCTGTGAGGGTATTGTGTGCGATCGGCCTGATTTTAGAGAAGCTGGCAAATCATACATAGGCTTTAACTTATCATAGCTTCACACTGAAAACCTAGGTGATTATTATGCTAAGTAGCAAAAGCTGGGTTGTTGGTTGCCTGCATTTGTCTGCCAAATCTCGAAATTAGGTCATGAATGTCAGGGAAAATTTTTTCTTATGCGGCAGTCGGAGTGAAAATGTGGAGAAACACTGACATAAAGAAATACCTTATTAAAAAAAAAAAGCTCTAAGTGATGAGGGGAATATCCACTATTAAAATTTTATTAGCCTCATGTTTCAAGATTTGCAACTGTAGAAACAAAGGGCACAATGCTGAACTCTACACCTGGCTTCACATCCTATCCTTGTAAAAAGCAAAAGAGAACAGGCTTTCTTTTAATTTTTCCCTATCAATCCACTTGAATATTTAAAACTATGAGTATATTGTTTCTCTTAACAAGAACCATTCTCCTAATGACAACAGTTTTAAAATATATTAAATTTTAGGACTCTGTACAAGGTATGACATTCCTGAACATCCATGTGGTCAGGTTTCTAACACATTTGGAATTCCTGCTATGATTACAGACATTTTGAGGCATCTCTCACGAGGGCTGTGCTTGACAAATTAAAATACTGGATTATTCATCCTGGGTCACAAGACAAATCCTAAAAGCTTGAGATAGATTTAAATAAGACTTTGTAATCTATCTGAGTATAATAAAACCTAAAATCCACAGCAAATATCATTAATAATTATACAAACCCATGAAGATCAAACAGCTTATTACAGGACTAGGGAAAGGGCACAGGGGGAGAAGATCCAATTTAATCCTTAAGTTATTGAAGAAGAAAAAGAAGGAGTAAAAGGAGAAGGAAAAAGATGAAGAGGAGGAGGACAAGGAGAAAGAATGGAAGAAAGAAAAAACTGAGGGAAGAAAACAAAGACACATAATGAAGAAAGAAAGGAAGGAAGAAAGGAAGGAAAAGAGAGAGAGGTGATGGGTTAGAGAAGGAGTAGTTCCAACATCCTTCTATGGAGACAATATCAGTCTAACAAAACCAAGTGAAGGCGGGCTTGCACACACACACACACACACACACACACACACACACACACACACACACAATCCTTTAAAATTACAGACCAACTACAGGCCAATAACCCTGATATTCATAGATTCAAAATCTTCAATAAAAGTACTTGCAAACAGAATAAGACATTCATCAAGAAAATTATTCACCACGACCAAGTTGTCTTTATCCCAGAGATGCAATATTAGTTCAACATAACTCAGTAAATGTCATAAGTCATTTAAGTGGATTTAAAGACAATAGCACATCAACACAACCAGAAAGGCCTTTGGCAACTTGCAACATGCCTTTAATGATAAAAGTCCTAGAGAGTAGGACTAGAGAAAACATAACCTCAACATAATAAAATTTATATATGAGAAACCCACGGCCTACATCATCCTAAATAGAGAAAAAACTTAAGTAATCTCACTGAAATCAGGAACAATACAGAACTGTCCATTCTCTACACTCAGTTTTAATATTGTGCTCAAAGTACTAGTTAGATTAATAAAATAAGAGACAGGAATTAAAGAGATAAAATCGGAAAAGAAAAAAATCAAACTATCTCTGTTTTCAGATGAAATAATATTATATCCATAAGACCTAAAAATTTCACCAGAAATCTTCTAGAAAGAATGAGTTTCAGGAAAGAGGCAGGATACAGAATCAACTTTTAAAAAATTTATAAATTTTCTATTTATATTTCACTAACAACCACAAACACACACACACAAAAAAAAAAGAGAGAGATCAAAGACACACTTTCATTTATGATAGCTTCAAAGAAAAGAAAATGTCTTGAAGCAAACCTGACAAATGAGTTGAAAAAAAGTCTAAAATTAAATCTTTAAATTTCTGAAAAAGGGCAGAGAAAGACACTAGAAAATAAAAAGACACTCCATGCTAATGGACTGATAGTATTAGTCTTATAAAATTATCATTCTATAAAATCCTCACTTAGAAAGACAAATGGCTAATGCTGAGACTTAGAGGCAACCTTTGGGCAGAGTGCAGGGAATCTTAGGAAAGAAGGGGGAAACAGTAAGATCTGGAGAGGACAGGAACTCCACAAGGAGAGCATCAGAACCAAAAAAAACCTGAGCACAGGAGTCTTTCCTGAGACTGCTATTCCAACCAAGGACTATGCATGGAGATAACCTAAGACCCCTGCATAGATGTAGCCCATGGCAGTTCAGTATCCAAGTGGGTTCCATTGTAATAGGAACATGGACTGTCTCTGACATGAACTGATTGGCCTACTCTTTAATTACCTCCCCCTGAGGGGGAAGCAGCATTACCAGGCCACAGAAGAGGACAAGGCAGCCACTGCTGATGAGACCTAATTGACTAGGATCAGAAAGAAGGAAAAGAAGACCTGCCCTATCAGTGAACTTGGGGAGGGGCATGCATGCAGAAAGTGGAGGAAGGGAGGGATTGGGATGGGAGGAGGGAGGGAACCACAGGGGGGATACAAAGAGAATAAAGTGTAATTAATAAAGAAAAAAAAGAAAAAAGAAAGAAAGACAAATGGGATGGACATTGGATGTAGGAGCAAACAAGTAACAAGACAGGAGCTTTCCACAGAGGGCCTCTGAAAGACTCTACCTAGCAGTGTATCAAAGCAGATATTAAGATTCATAACCAAACCTCTGGCAGAATGCAGGGAATCAAAAAGAAAGGGGAGGGGGGATTTAATACCACCTGGAGAGGACAGGAGTTCCACAAGGACCAAATATATCTGGGCACTGGTGTCTTTTATGAGACCATTTCTCTAAACAAGTAACCTTGTTTGTGTATCCTCAAAGGGGTGGGCTTTGAGGTTTCAAAACACCTGAGAGACCAGACCAACTTACACACACACACACTCACTCTCTCTCTCTCTTTCTGCCTGCTAATCAGGATGCTTCTCTAAGCTACTGCTCTACTGTGATGTTCCCTGCATTGAAGAATATGCATTAAGCCTCTAAAATTGAAAGCAAACTCCAAGCTAAATGTTTTCTTTCTTAAGAGTAGTCTTAGTCATGACATCTCTTTACAGAAATAGAATAGTGGCTAAGACACCATTCATCAGAGCTGGGGAGCCGTTGACTACATGGATGTTTATGATTAGGGCCATTCACTGTAAATCACAAAGGACTCATAATGTCAATGCATAATATTCTGATTAATGTTTTCAGGTTTTATAAATTGGAAAGTTTTACTTTGACCCCAATTTTATAGGCCTGTAACAACAACCTAAATCTAGTCATTCTAAGTGCCAGCCCCTGAGCAACTTTATCAGAGTGGCAACATGGCATCTATGTTTCTCACAAAACACTTAAAAGTAAATGAAAAACCAGTTTTCTAGCTGGTCCATGCCGAGTTAAAGGCCATCACTTAATCTGGTTTATTAAAATGTTTACTATGAATCCTTGAATGAATTTGGTATGTGCAGGGGTTTTCCAAAGTTCTCACACAGCTATTTTCCTTCAGCATACTTGCCCTAGCTCTCTTCTTGAAGAAACACAGTCTTTCTTGTCTGCAGCAGAATGATGGGTCCTATTTTCATATCCATTCTGCTGTTAACCTGTGTCTTTTTATTGGGGAGTTGATGCTATTGATATTAATGACCAGTTGTTGTTACTTCCTGTTATTTTGATGTGTCTGTGTGATTCCTTTTTTTTTTTTTTTTTTTTTTGGTTTTGCTGATGTGGGGAGATTTATTACCTGTGTTCTCCTGGATGTAGTTGCCCCCCTTGGATTGGAGTTTTCCTTCTAGTATCTTCTATAGGGCTGTGTTTGTGGATTGTTTTTGTCATGGAATATCCTGTTTTCTCACTTTATGGTGATGAAAAGCTTTGTTGGGTATAGTAGTTGGGGCTGACATCTGTGGTCTCTTAGTGTCTGTAAGCTATCTGTCCAGGTCCTTCTGTCTTTCAGAAATTCTGATGAGTAGTAAGGTATAATTCTGATAGGTTTGCCTTTATATGTGACTTGGCCTTTTTTCCTTGCAGCTTTTAATATTCTTCTTTATTTTGTACATTCGGTGCTTTGACTATTATGTGGCAGAATGATTTTCTTTAATGGTCCAATCTATTTGGTGTTCTGTAAGCTTCATGTATATTTATAGGCCTTTCTTTCTTTTGGTTGGGTAAGTTTTCTTCTGTGATTTTGTTGAAAATATTTTCTGGGTCTTGGAGCTAGGAGTCTTCTCCTTCTATTCCGATTATTCTTAGGTTTGTTCTTTTCCTAGTGTACCAGATTTCTTGGATGTTCTGTGTCAGGAGCTTTTTAGATTTAACATTTTCCTTGACTGATGTATTAATTTCTACCCAAGAGATTCTGTCTTCTATATCTTGTATTCTGTTGGTGATACTTGTGACTGTGGTTCTTGTCTTCTTCCTTTGGTTTTCCATCTTCAGGGTTGTCTCAGATTGTGTTTTATTTAATGGTTCTAGTTCCATTTTTTAGGTTTTTAACACTTGCATTCATTTCCTTCTCCTGTTTGATTGTAGTTTCCTGTATCTCTTTAAATTTTTTAGGGGATTTGTTTAATTCTTTCAGTTGTTTGATCTTATTTTTCTGTACCACTTCGAGAGCTTTATTTTCCTCCTTTTAGGCTTTCCTCCTTTAAGGTTATTTTCATAACCTCAGATTTAAAATCTTTTTCTTGTGCTTCTGGTGTGATATAATCTCCAGGGCTTGCTATGATAGGACCACTGTTTTCTGGTGCTATCATATGGCCCTGTGATTTGTTGCTTCTGCTCTTATGATGTCCTCTAGCCATCTGACTGGTATTTGCCAGCCTAGTGATCCCTCCTCTGAGTACACAGGTCTCCTCAGGATGGGTCCCAGACCCAGCTCAACTCCGCTGGGCTCTTTGTCTGTGACCCAGGTGAGCCAGGAAGATAGAGAGATCTCAAGGCAGAAAGATCTCAAAGCTGAAAGCTGGTCAAGTGCCACACAGGCCTTCTTGAGATGGGAGACAATGGGGCTTTGAAAGGTTGACTTTTTATAATATTTCTAACTTTTTTAAACTTCTGGCTTTGTAGAAGATTGATCAATCCCTGTTTTTACTTGGGCAGTCACACTGCTGTAAGATCACATGGCATAGTCTCTGGACCCTCAGCCAAGGAAATAATGAGAGGTAAACAGCATCTCAGTACTAACAGGAAAATGGTTTGACCTCACCTTAGTTAAAAGCATGTGAGGATCTCAGGGTCTCCTACCAAGGAACTTGAGAATTAATGAATGTTGCAGTGCTTTCGAGTATGCTAACGTATTGTTTAAATTTATAGGAGATTATCTAAATATTGAAATACTATTCAGCACATTACCATGGGTGTTAACAATTTATTGTGTTTTCTTCAGGCCCCTGCAGCTTCTTATAAGGAAAAGGTGATGATTCTTCATTCAAAATCACTCTTTAGAGGCAAAGCTGTAAGGACTTCTTTCACAATTTCTAATTTTCTTGGGCTCCTACAGGATCAGAGTTATGAATTAAATATTTAGTAAGAAGTATATAGCAAGATGGTGCTATGAATTATGTATCACTTTTAGAATGGGTTTTATTAAAATATCAACTTTATATTGTTGAACTAAAGTATATATACAGGATATTAACTTAGAGCTCATGCAATGCATAAAGCACAGATGTGGTTGTAGAAGTTTGCCTTCTTTAGTCACCCAGGGTTTCACCATGGTTATATTGAACCTCTGAACTAAATGACCCATGAGAGGCATAATAGAACACATATATAGAATGCACATGTATGGGAGCATAGACACACAGACATAGACACACAGATAGACAGACACATATCCACTCCTCCAATATCAGCTTTAACACTGAATTAAAGTTCCCCGGGCATTTCAAGACAATTTAATGAATAAATACTTTGGGCTAGAGAAAGGGTGCAGCTCTGCCCATTGCCTCAGTCTTCGAGTCTTTAGGTTAGGAAAGCACATTAATTCAGCAGAAAACGAACGCTACTGTGCATATGAAGTGGTGTGTACAGACAGTGAAACAATCCAAGTAATACCAACTGCCATCTCTCAGGCATGTGTGTCCTGAAAGAAATGGGCAATACAGCAAACGCGCCAATAAAATGTATATTGTGATAAACTTTCTGGGAGAGATGTCCCAAAAGATAGCGATAAGCCGAGAGTGCTTGCTAATTTTCAGATTAATATTTTATGATGTTGGAAATTGAGCAAATTCCTGACAAGTGTTCTCATTCTGAATGACACCTCAAGCTAGTTTTTCCTTTTTTTTTTTTCTTAATGCAAGGTCTCACTAAGTTCAGACAGACATATAAGAGACATATATATGTTAAGTAATATTTAAATATATGTGTGTGTGTGTGTGTGTGTATAATGTAAGCCTCATTATAGGTTTTTTGGTATGGGCTGAGTTGTGATCTTTGCCCTGAATTCATACATTTAAGTCCTCCACCAAAATGTAGGTCAAAAATAATTCTGTCTATATCTATCTCTCTTTGTCTCTCTCTCTCCCTCTTTGTCTCTCTCTCTGTGTCTCTCTCTCTTTCTTTCTCATGTGTATGTGTGTACTGAGAAATCTTATGAGCACTGAAAAACTGTCGTGGCTATACACAAATGAACAGTATTCCATTCTTGAATTGTCATTATCACTGTACATTGCTATGATGGAAACACCATATACCAGTTGTGTTGTCTATCTGAGACACTTAAATTATGCATAAAGACTTATTGACCCATGCCAGAGGTTAGTAAACAAAATAATGTCATGGAAATGAATCACTTATATGGCAGCAGCTATGATTAAATTGCAGGAAAGAGAAGTAGTTGCCATGGTAACCTTTTCCTATTTGAATGAGACTAAGTAGGCAAAAGCACTCAGCAAACATGGTCTTAGTCTAGTTACTCTTGCATAGAGCTCAAAAGACAGAGTCAAACCCGATCCCCAATAAAACTTATAAAAAAGGATGCAAAACCTCTCTCACTTAGAAAAACTAGCTCATATAGCCATGAAAGCCTTCATGGTAAAGATAGGAAGACCTGTTGTAGCAGTGTGCTCTGGCCTTCTTAATGTTGAGACGATGAGTTGACCTCAGTTCAGCAAACCTGGTACTGAACCATGAGCCTTGGAAGGAATTCATAGGAACAAGAATCGTTTTCTTTTTATCTGGGCTAAAGAAAATCAGATCTTATTTAATCAAATTATTTGTCAGTTTATGTTGAAACTTAGAACAATCTAGTGCAAAACTTAATTTAGTGTAGACAACTTAATACCTGGTTTCTACCCTAAGATTTTAGCTAGTGTAAGACTTGGGCACTGGGTATGTTGAAAGTCTCCCGTGCAGCAAGGGTTGGTAAATCATGCTTGAAGGTGGAAACTCTCACCTGCTTTACTGCTGGGAAGCCACCTGCTGCTTCCCAGGTCTGTGTTCTACAGACCTCTCTTCCAGATTTGGGAAGCAAATCCATAGTTTTACAAAAGGGAAAGCCCCAAGCACCTGCCACACCTCACCATCTATTTAATCTAAATTTTTCCTTTGTTTTTATAGGGCAGAATCTCAGTTTATATGCAGCAGCTGAGCTCTATTCAACCCCACCATCCTCCTGCCTCAACCTCGTAAGTCCTGGAGTTGAAGCATTTGGCAACACACCTTGCTGTCACTGGCTGGTCAGGACTGAAGGAACACTGAAAGAAAAGCTTTGTTATTGCTCAGAAACAAATTGGAAGACATTGCATAACAACGTAATACGTTACCCAACAGTAAGCATTGTAAGATGTGTAAACATGAAAGGATGGAGGGATCCTTTTGAAGGACCTACAGCATCTCCATGTGGCTCTTTTGATGGGCACCTCCTACCCTAGATTCTCCCTAGTTACAGGAAAAACCTGCCTTAGCTGCTGCACTGTTAAATTGGACTTGAGCTGGTGCGCTCCAGCCCCCTCCCTCCCCCCACCATGCCCCATCTTATGCACACCCTACTTATCACCAGGGCCCACATCCTGAACAGGCCGGTTACTCAAGGACAGACCCAACAATTTTTTATTTTTTTCCATTTCTTTTATTTTTATTTTTTTAAACTTTTATTAATTACACTTTATTCATTTTGTATCCCCCCATAAGCCCCTCCCTCCTCCCCTCCTGGTCTCACCCTCTCCCCCTTTCTGCATGCATGCCACTTCCCAAGTCCACTGATAGGGGAGGTCTTCCTCTCCTTCTTTCTGATCTTAGTCTATCAGTTCTCATCAGAAGTGGCTGCATTGTCAGGGTTCTAGGTTATCTCCACAGATAGTCCTTGGTTGGAGTATGAGTCTCTGGGAAGTTCCCTGTGTTCAAATTTTCTTGTTCTGTTGCTCTCCTTGTGGAGTTCCTGTCCTCTCCAGCTCTTACTATTTCCCCCTTCTTACATAAAATTCCATTCACTCTGCCCGTCAGTTGGCCATCAGGCTCAGCATCTGCTTTGACAGTCTGCACGGCAGAGGCTTTCAGAGGCCCTCTGTGGCAGGTTCCTAGGTTGTTTCCTGTTTTCTTTTTCTTCTGATGTCCATCCTCTTTGTTTTTATTAATTACAGTTTATTCACTTTGTATCTCCCCCGTACCTCCCTCCCTCCTCCCCTCCCAATCCCACCCATCCTCTTTCCCACCAGTGTCCCTCTCCCAGTCCACCGATAAGGGAGGTCCTCTATCCTTTCCCTCTGATCCTAGTCTATCAGCTCTCATCAGGAGTGGCTGCATTGTCTTCTTTTGTGGTCTGACAAGGCTGCTCTCCTTCAGAGGGAGGGGATCAAAGAGCAGGCCAATCAGTTCCTGTCAGAGACAGTCCCTGTCCCCATTACTATGGAGCCCACTTGGACACTGAACTGCCATGGGTTATCTCTGTGCAGGGGTTTCAGGCCATCTCCATGAGTGGTCCTTGGCTGGAGTATCAGTTTCAGAAAAGACCCCTGTGTCTAGACTTTTTGGATCTGTTGCTGTCCTTGTGGAGCTCCTGTCCTCTCTGGGTCTTACTATCTCCCACTTCTTTCATAAGATTCCCTACACTCTGCCCAAAGTTTGGTTATGAGTCTCAGCATCTGCCTCAATTTCCTGCAGCGTAGAGCCTTTCAAGGGCCCTCTGTGGTAGGCTCCTGTCCTGTTCCCTGTTTTCTCCCTCCTCTGGTGTCCATCCTCTTTGTCTTTCTGAATGTGGATTGAACATCTTAGCCAGATTCCTCCTTCTTGATTAGTTTCCTTAGGTGTACAAATTTTGGTATGATTATCCTATATTATACGTCTAATATCCACTTATAAGTGAGTATACACCCTGTATGTCTTTCTGCTTCTGGGATAGCTCACTCAGGATGATCTTTTGTAGTTCCCACCCTTTATCTGCAAATTTCATGATTTCCTTGTTTTGTTTTGTTTTATCACTGAGTAATATTCCATTGTGTAGATGTACCACAATTTCTGTATCCACTCCTCAACTGAGGGGCATCTGGGCTGTTTCAGGCTTCTGGCTATTACAAATAAAGCTGATACAAACATGGTTGAGCAGATATCCTTGTTGTGTACTTGAGCGTCTTCTGGATATATGCCTAGGAGTGGTATAGCTGGATCTTGAGCAAGCGCTATTCCTTATTCAGACCCATCCGTATAAAGAATCACTAAATTCATTCCTAATTGTATCCTAACATCTGTTCCTGGTTTTCTGCTTTCGGAAGCGACTGCTCCCTCCTGCAGGCAATGCGGTTTCAGCACTGCATCTCCAGCGGCAAGAAGTGATTCCCGGTGGTGAATAAGGTTGCTACTTGGTATACTTCGACTTTGGTGGTCCTGCGACCAACATTTGTGGGACCCCCAGACCTCACACTTTGAAATAATACTTAAACAGGGCTACATATGATTACCTATATTAAAGATACAGTATTTCACTGGTAAATCACTGGCTTAGCATGATTAAGACTTTGGCTTTGGTGTCAAAAACTAGAAAAATGACTGGATTATCTACCTGAAGTCCAAATACAAAATATGTACCTAAAGAAATACCATTATATTGATAATTGCTTGTATTACTTATAATGTAAATCAGTACATTTTTCTTGTCAAAATAATCTAAAAAATATTTGAGCAAGCAAAATTGATCAGATACCTTTACAATGTTTTCTTCGGGTGGAGGGATGACTCAGAGACTAAAGTATTTGCAGCTATTGTGCAGGACTTTGGATCAGTTCCCAGGACCTCCATTGGGTACCTCCCAACTAACTGCCTTAATCCGAGGGTATTGGATACCCTTTTCTGCTCTCTTTGGACACCTGCACATGCATGGTGCATGTAAAGCACTCAGACACAGCAACATACCCACCCATAAAGTAAAATAAATAAGTGTGGTTAAAGATTTCTTGGTTGTATATATATGACCTTAGAGCTGACCACTGGTATTGGCTAGGCACCTGGGGGTGGAGGGCATGCTTCCCTGGTGAAGAACATTTCTCCACTCTCATCGTTCCCCCAGTTGCCCACAGTTCTTTGTCTGTTGGTTGAGGCCCTACCAGCTTTCCCCTTTGCACAGCAGCATGTGCATTGGTTGGTCGCATTGTTGTTCAGGTCTTGCTTATGTAGCTCATGTTGACAAATATATTTTATTTATTTAGAAATATAGACATTCATGCATGTATATGTAGTGACAATTAAGAGAGAGTTAAATAATTTGAGACAGAAGGGAGTTGCATGGGCACAAGGAAAGGCTTAAGGGGAGTAGATGTGGTTGCATTAGAATTTAGAAAAATAAAAAGTTATTATAAATAAAACCTTTTTTCAAGACAGGATTTCTTAATGTAACCCTGGCTATCCTGAAATTTGCTCTGAAGATCAAGCTGACCTTCTGCTTAGAGACATGCCTACCTCTGTCTCCAGAATGCTAGAATTAAAGGCATGACAACCATGCCCAGCCATAAAAAAGACTTAAAATAAATATTAATTTTTATCTTTCTTAAGCTTAGTAATAGTTTATAAAACTCTCTTCATATCAATATATACAGCAACAAAACAAAACAAATATTGTTTCAAAATTCTGAAACAATAAATAATTTATGTTCTATAATCAATGAAGATCAAATGTTTACTTCAAAATTTGATTCACTGAATAGTGGATTCCATAGCTTCATCAAGATTTTAGTCCAGTTTATTTTTTTAAGATGTCTGAGGATATATTTTTTTATTATTAGTTACATTTTATTAACTCTGTATCCCAGCTGTATCCCGCTCCCTCGTTCCCTCCCAATCCCACTCTCCCTCCCTCATCACCTCCCTGCCCCTTTCCAAGTCCATTGATTGGGGAGGACCTCCTCCCCTTTCAAACAGTCATTTCAAAATCCCATCAATAAAATCCTGTATTCCATTCTTTCCATTATTAGTCTGTAGCCTAGAAGGTGTGTGAACACTTGGTATAATGCTTCCATTTCCCACAATTCCTTCTTGTAACCCAATTACCTTCCTAAAGCTTACTTCTGATCCCAAGTCTACCTAAACTTTAAAGTACTTTCTCCTTGAATGAAACATTCCATTTTTCATCTCTTACCATTAAGTTGAATAATACATACTGAATGAAAAAAAGAAGATTTTATTCTATAATCATTGACTTTCTTGTAGAACAGGGAGGGAAAGGTTAGCCACCTATTTCTAAATGACATACAAGTACAATAGAGAGGAAATGGCCCAAGTCTGATAATTCTCTTCAAAGGTACTCTCCTAAGAACTCCCTACTAAGCCTAATCTCTTAAAGATTCTACCATCTTCACAAAATGCAAAGCTAAAGACTACACCTTGAATACATAGGTCAATGGGGAATGATTCAAATCCAAATTACAGCATTGCGTAAAGAATTTGATTATGGTCATTTGTACATGAATTAGGGCATTACTCATCAAATCGCTTTCACTGAATCGTTTAAACAGCAGATATTCAAGAAATGCTTTAAATGGTTAATCAATACATTCTGAATAAGTGTTCAATTTCATTTTTGTATACAGATGTTTGTAAATGACTAAAACATTCAAATTATTAATTGCCATCTACTTATCACCCAGATATGCTATTGCCAAAACTTGCACAATACTAATGTTGTTGTGTTAAATATATAGAAATACATATAGAGGATATAGATATAAGCACAGACATAGATATTTAGATGTTAGGATGATCCTGGCCTCAAGTAAGGATAGTATAGGAAAAGGAGTTCCACTAAGTATAGAGCTTGTTACAGGCTATTATAAATGTTCTAGAATTATGCTTTGTAACAATATGGTGACAAGTGACAGCGTGTATTCTATATGCGCTAAGAAAGTGAATCTTAGGATTTATGTATGTAGGCATGTAAGTATGTATGCATTTTACTACAACACAAAAATAAAACTGACTAAACTGCTTCGGCCTGAAAGGAAAGATAGCCTTTAGTTTCTTCAGTTCTTGGCTTTTAAAATCTTGAGCAGAGTGTGAAGCACTGACCTCCCAGTCCCAAGGGTGGCATAGAGAAGGCAAAATCAAGTTGAAACTGTTTGTTGTAGAGATAAATAAATGTTAGAGAAAGACAGAGAGGTCAGGTAGAGAAAGATAGGGTCATAAATGGAGAGCAGGGAAGAAACAAGACTTTCCAAAAATAGAATATGACAGAGTGTGTTTTGGGATTTGAAAAAAAAAAAAAAAAAAACTGTCACTATCACCACAAAATTGCTAAACAACTTTCCACAGATATATTTGAAATGTTGATCTGCTTATATTTCTTCAAGGGTTATTGAATTGATTTATATTTAAATGAAGCATAATAGCTCCTTACTTCGCATACATTATAATCTATATGGGAGAAGTTACTGTAAGTGGGATACAATAAAACCTGAAGTTATGTGCTTATTACTATTGACTCTGCATATTAGTGAAATTAACTCATTTGCTTTGTTGTAAGGGTGAAGGTCATAGACTTTGTAGTTTCCGTTTCCCCTCACACCTTACATGTGGTCTAAGTATCAAATTCAAGACATCAGGCTTTGGCAATAAGCACATTTACCTCCTGACCCAATCAATGCATTGTAAGCATTAATTTTAAATTTACATTTGATTTCAGAGGCAAAGATAATGAACCTCTAATATGACAATAAAATATTAGTTGAAACAAAAATTTAGAAATTAGGTTTTAATTAGGTCAAAATTAAAGGTAAAGGGTATTAATAATAAAAATAAAATGAAATGAGTGGAGCAGTAAGGATGAGCTGAAGACCATGTCAATGAAAATAGACTTCAGTCAAAATAGGTTTTCTAGTGAAAATCGGAATTATGACAGTTAAAAGGAAAAAAAGATAACAACATAGAAAAATCTTGAGCAAGACAATATTTAATTATGAATTGTGTTTATTTTTCAATGTGTCTGATGTATATTAAAGTACTTATTCTGTGCCAGAGATTGTGGAAATCTTTATGCATGAATAAGGATTATAAAATTATGAAGGATTTAGTTAATGTTGGATAGAAATAAAATGGACTATATCCAGAAATACTGTATAATATATATATTATATATATATATAATCATATATATATGATTACTGTGTAATATGTTTTTAAAATTATCAATATTTAGATAGAAAATTAAAGGAGAGGAAATATTGATAATTTGTTTAAAATATTGCTGTTAAAAAGTCAGTGAAATGATTGCTAATGATATTCTACTGCATTGGTAGACTGGCATCTGGCCCAGTTGTCATCAGAGAGGCTTAATTAACCCAGCAACTGGTGGAAACAGATGCAGAGACCCTCAGCCAAACATTAGGTGGAGCTTGGGGAATCCGGAAAAAGAGGAGGAGGAAAGATTGATTGTAGGAGCCAGAGGTTCAAGGACACCATAAGAAAACGCACAGCATCAACCGACCTGTGTCCTTAGGGGATCAGAGACTGAAGCAACAGCCATGGAGCCTGCATGGGACTGACCTCGGCCCTCTGCACATATGTTACAGTGTGTACATATGTGGGACTCCTAACAGCAGGAGCAGCAGCTGAGCCTGACTCTGTTGTCTGCCTTTGGGACCCTTTCCTCTTACTGGGCTTCCTTGTCTACCTTAATGGAAGAGGAGGAGCCTCGTCTTCAGCAAACTGATATGCCATGGCTTGTTGATAGCCATCAAGGCCAGAGGCCCTTTTTCTAAAGAGAAGCTGAGGAGGAGTGGGGCTAGGGAGAAGAGGGTAGGAGCACCCTGAGAGGAGTAAAGGGAGGGGAACTGCAGTCAGGACGTAGAATAAATAAAATTAAAATTTTAATTTGCCATTAACAGAAAGACTAGGAAGATTAGAAAGAAGATACAGTTGAACAGTTGAAAGAGAGAGAGAGATGTGTTATGTAACCTGTCTAAATTTTTCAAATTCCTATTTTGGAACTCCAGAGTGGTTCTGGAAAAGGCATGTATGTGCCAATAGATGGAAAAGCTATGTATGTGGCAGGATGATGCTCAGACATATGACAAATATGTCATAAGACAGACCAAAAATCTATACATTTTTTTGTTTTATTTTCTCATGTCTTGGTTAAAAAAAAAGAAAAAAACATATAGGAGAAAAGGCATATTTTGGCTGACAGTTGCATGGCAAAGTCACAGTAGTAGCAATGCGTGACAGCTGTTCAAATCACATCCATAATCAGGACCATACAGAAGCAGGTAAATTCGTTCTAGTGCTCAGGTCACTCTCAACCCAACGAAGGCCAGAATTTCCTGAATAGGCAATGGTCCCATTCATATTTAAGCAAGTCTTTCCACATCAATTAGCACAATCAAGACAAGAATCTCACCAAACATGCCCAGAAACCCATTTGACAGATGATTCTAAATGTTGTCAAGGTGAAAATTAACAATATTACACAAATCAACCCAGGGTTCAGATTTTTTTTTTCTTTTCCAAGGATTATCAACTAAAATACCTCATAGCACTTTGAAAAAAAAATTTGACAAACTTTGTTTTAAATTCATTTTTACTGAATATATAAAATGAGTGAGAAAATGGGTACAGTCATCAGACAACAGTGAATATCAATTGTCTCATTCTTTTATTTGACTTAAAAAAATAGGTTTCAATGTATCTTTAAATTGTTATAACACTTTTTATAAGCATACATTTTACACACTATTAGCTAAATTTATGGTAAATAGAAGATTCAAGTGATATCTATTTGTTTTCAAATATTTTCCAGTGACTTTTCACCCAATAATTTTATCATCTGTTATTGATTGTTTTTTTAAATTAATTTTTTTTTTATAAATTACAGTTTATTCACTTTGTATCCCAGTTGTAGCCCTTTCCCTTTCTGTTGCTTCTGTTGTTGTTGATATCCAGCTTTAATCCATGTTGGCCTTACAAGGTGCAGGGAGTTAATTCAATGTACTGTATCTGTTGTTGAGACTTGCTTTGTTTCTGAGTATGTAGCCAATTTTGAAGAAAGTTTCATGAGGTGCAGAGAAGAAGGAATATTCTTTTGGGATTGGATGACACGTTCTGTAAGTATCTGTCAGGTCCATTTGTTTTATATTTGTTCGCTCCAGTATTTCTCTGTTTAGTTTCTGTGGGGATGACCTGTCCGTTGGTGAGAATGGGTCAACGAAGTCTCCCACTATCAATGTGTGAGGGGTCAGTATGCAATATAGGCTGTAGTAATGTTTCTTGCATGAAACTGGTTGCTCTTGTGTTCAGGGCATAGACTTTAAGAACTGAAAGGCCATCTTGGGCTCTTTTCCTTTGAGTATGTAGTGACTGTCCTTTCCTATCTCTTTCGATTAGTTTTGATTTGAAGTCTATTTTATTAGATATTAAATAGATATACTAGCTTGCTTCTTAAGTCTATATCCTTGGAATATTTTTTTCAACACTTTACCCTAAGGTAATGTATATCCTGATGTTGAGGTGTGTTTCTTGCATGAAAGAGAAGGATGAAACCTGGTTTTGCATCCCTTCTGTTAAGGCTGTGTGTGTGTGTGTGTGTTATCTGTATATTCACTAAAGCTTGGTCAAATGCTCAGTGGCCTGCCCCATCTAAGTACTTGCCTCCTGCACCCCTGGTGGAAGCCATCAATTGTGGAGAGCTTCGCTTCAGTAGCCTGTCACACTTTGATCTCTTCAATGGCTTTCTGTTTAGGCTGCTGCCTGGGAAAGCAGGTGTAAGGGTTACCACAGAAGCCTTCCCTGGCTCTCTTTTTCAGTAGTGTGTCTGCAGTCATCGATATCTCACAATAAAAGTAGCTTTTTTGCTCTTTGTAGTCAGTAATAACACAGATCAGTGGTTTCCACATGGTTTCTGTTGACAGCACAGACCATAGATATGGCCTTCAACTGCAGTAAAACCACAGACCCAGTCAAGGCTCTTGGAGCCTGGACACAGACATCACCATGACCTCAGGTGTCAGAGCAGGGGCCTCTCACTTCAATATGGCCCCAGCGGCAGCCTACAGACAGCAACATGGTTTCAAGTAACAGCTCAGGCCATAGACATTTGCATGGGCCTCGGTGGTAGCATGGATCTCAGACATCAACACAAGCCCCAGCTGCAGCAGAACTGGGTACCCCAACACGGCCCTTGGTGGCAGCACAGTCTGAACATCATCATGGCCTCAGGTGGCAATACAGGCCACTCAGACTGTCATGGCCTCTGGCAGCAGGAGGGCCCACAGATGTTGACATGGCCTAAGGTAGAAGCACAAGATCTGTGTCTTTTTATTGAGGAACTGAGTCCACCGATACTGAGAAATATCAATGACCAAAGATTGTTGATTTCTGTTATTTTGTTCTTGTTGTTGGTGTTAGTAGTGGTGGTTGTGGTATGTGCATTTGTATGGGTGTGTGTGTGTGTGAGAGAGAGAGAGAAAGAGAGGGGGGGAGGGAGGGAGAGAGAGAGAGAGAGAGAGAGAGAGAGAGAGAGATTCTTTTCTTGTTTTGCTGGTGTAATGTTATTTAGTCCCTGTGTTTTCATGGGTCTAGTTAATCTCCTTAGGCTGGAGTTTTCTGTCTAGCATCTTCTGTAGGGCTGGAGTTGTAGATAGATACTGTTTGATTTTAGCTTAATCATGTACTATCCTATGTTCTCCATCTATGGGGTTTGAAAGTATTGCTGAGTATAGTAGTCTGGATTGCCTTCTGTGGTCTGTAGCACATTTGTCCATGTCCTTTTAGCTTCAAAGTCTTCATCAAGAACTCATGTTTAACCTAATAGTTCTGCCTTTATGTGTTCCCCCATCGCTTTCCCTTGCAGCTTTTAATATTCTGTCTTTGTTCTGTATGTTTAATGTTTTGATTATTATGTGATGAGGAATTTCCTTTTCTGGTCCAATCTTTGTTGTTCTGTATGTTTCTTGTACCTTTATAGAGATCTCATCTTCTTAAGTTAGGAAAATTTTCTTCTATGATATGGTAGAAAACATTTTCTAGAACTTCAACTTAGGTTTCTTCTCCTTCTTCTAGTCCTATTATTCTTAGTATTTTTTAAATAATATTCCAGATTTCCTAGATATTCTCTGTGAAGAGATTTTTATTTTTTTGAATTTAATATTTTATTTGACTAATGCATCTGTTTCTTCTATCATGTCTTCAATACCTGCGATTTTTCTCTTTAATATCATGCATTCTGTTAGTGAAGCTTGCCTCAGTAGTTCCTGTTCAAATTCATATATATATATATAATTTCCAAAGTTCCTTTAGTTTGGATTTTCTTTATTCTATTTCCATTATCAAGTCCTGAGTAATTTTATTGATTTCCTTTCATTGTTTATATATCCTTGGATTTTTAATTTCTTCCTTAAGGATTCTGTCATCTTTATACAAGCAATTTTAAGGTCTTTTTCTTGTGTTTCAGCCATGTTGGAATAGTCAGGGTCTGCTGCTATAGGATATCTTGGTTCTACAGTAATTGATTGTACTAGCGACTAGGCATCTGGGATTGATCGTAGGCCTAGGTTTTGATTTCTGGCTTTGTCTCCATTGGGCGTGTGCTTTGTTCCTTGGTTTCTGTTTTCTCTCTGGAATTTCTGAGAGTGTAATGCCTGTGTATGACCTGGTAGGAAATTTGGGGGCGGGGTTGACAGTTGTGGTCACTGGCACCTCTATGTTAAATGTGTTTCTGTGTGGAGAGCTCACACTTAGGAATGGGCTAGGCTAGGGATCAAAGGGGTCTGCAGGAGGAAGAACAGTTTTCAACAAGAATATGCTTATTTCATCTCCTTGGGAAAAGGGAGGCAGTGCAGAGGGGTCGCTCCGAGGGTCTGCTGTGGTGCCAGAGATGAGAATGGGGTTTAGTGACAAGAAAAGAAGAAGGGAAGATCTACAGACAGCCTACCTGCTTTCTTGTCAGGAGGCCCGGGGGTCACCACAGGCACCTGTTGTAGTAGGCACAGATAAAATAACAAGTCAGAAGAGGGAGGTTAGAGGAGGAAGGTCTGTGAGATCCACAGGAGATGTTGGCCAAAGCAGGAAGGAAGGCTTCAGCAGGTGTTCTGTTGCAAAGCTGGGAATGAGACTGGGATATCGGATCTGGGGAACACAAAAAGAGATACTCTGAAGGCTGCCTGGGTCATTTCTTAGGCTGGAAAATATGTAATAGATTCCTGTGTCACTAAGATATTTTACTGTTTTCTATTTATCAAACAAAAAAAACCCCTATTTTTCTTTTATATATTTTATTTTATGTGCATTGTTTTTTCCCCTCCACATTTGTCTGTGTGAGGGTTTCAGATTCTCTGGAACTGAAATTACAGAAAGTTGTGAGCTGCCATGTGGGTGCTGGGAAATGAACACAGTTTCTTTAGAAAAGCATCCAGTGCTATTAAGCACAGAGCCATTTCTCCAATACTTTACTGTGTTTTCTTCTAGAAGCATTATTGTTTTAGCTCTCAAGTCTAGGTATATAACCCAGTACAAATTAATTTTGGATGAGGTGACCCAGTGAGGTTCCAGAATTGATAGAAGTAGCAGAAGTTGGAGGCCTCATACCAGACCAACGAGTCGTTGAAATGATCACTTGCAAGCAACGAAGTGTGGACAGAAGGGCATACTGTTGAACACACTGTGACTCTACAGCTTACACAATAAGATTTTTTTTTTCTGTTGTGGGTAAGGTTGCAAATATGGAGGGCAGGTATGAGGGGAATGGGAGATGGTGGAACTGGTGTGCATGCTGTGAAATTCACAGAGTACCAATAATAACTGTTTTAAAATCTGTATGCCTGGGAACACCGTGAGTGGAACCGGAAGCTGATTATGAGAAAGGGGTTCATCCTCAATGGCCTTCAAGCCAATTGGTTTCTAACTAGCAACTTACCACAACAATTGGAAACCAATCACCTATGGACTAAATTTACTCAGTCTAGACACTGAAAACTATCTAGAGATCAATTTCACTTGGGCCCCGCTGAGAGTCTGTCACCTAAGCTATGCTTTGGCAGTGGCATTGGCCTTCATCCAAAAGCTATTTGAAACCTACTGTTGTATTTATCATGGTAATTCTAAGTTCATTGTACTATTTTTTTTCTTTATTAAAAGCCCAGGAAGAAAGTTTTCCAGAGTTCAGTGCTAGAAAGAATGACTCCTCTTCTCAGAGTCATCATGCATTCATGGAACAGGGCTGTATATTCTAACCAGACTGACTTGCTGTAGAGTGAGAGGTCAGATTGCTAATTTTTTGAGTAAACTTGAACAGATTTCAGATTTAGATTTAGATGTAGATTTAGATTTCTACAGCTAAACTTTACTCCAGAATGTGCAGTTAGGATGTCTCAGAAGAGATCGACATCTAAATAATCAACGTGAGCAGAACATGCCATGCTACAAAATCTGAGTAAGCAATCTTCAGCCCATTAGAGGCCTGAGTAGTACAGAGGAACAGCAGAAAGGAAGGACCCACAGCTCTGAATCCTTAGGCTTCAAAGTTGACCTTTCTAAGCTCTATGCACTTCTGGTTCCCAGGCCTTCTGACTGAGACCACAATCCCTACCTTCAAGTGGAAGTTTCTGGGGATTTTTTTGGAAATGTAGATATGTCATGTGGCATCCCCTACTGTGGGATGTGGGAATGTTCCCCCCACCCCTGAGGGAACAGCCCTCATGAAAAGATGGGTGATGTTTGTCAGCTGAAAACTCCTTCTTGCAAGGGATGTGCTTTCTGTGAGCTGGAAACCATCCTCATGTGGGCTCTGAAGATAGATAAATAGAAGCCCATAGACAGTGAAACATTACTATGCTCTACGTCAATTTGCTGGTTTTCTCAGAGAGAAATGTTCCGGAGGAACTTTTTGTGAATGGCAGAGTCTTGCTGCTTTTGGTGCTTGGCGCCTCTGCTGTTGCTGTTGCTTGCTTGATGCTCCTGAGGTTTGCTGCTTTGCTGTTTGTCTGTATTGCTGGTATCCTGACAACTGAGACTGGTGTGTCTCCAAAGAACCCAATGACCCTAATCAAGCAGGAAGTAGATAAAAGAAGTCTATAGTCCCTTTCCCAACTAAATTCCTACCTAGGGTAGGGAAGCAGAAGTTGGAAGGGAGCTAGAGGTGTTTAGGGAGCTTAAATAAAGTAGGTGTTTGAAAAAAAAAATTAAGACCACTCTTCCCACAGCTCTCTGACTTTCAGGCTTACAAACAAATATATATTTATTGATAAATGTATTCATAGGCAGATGGGTGACAGACAAATAATTAGAAACGTATCATACATGTTACTTTATGTAGCATTTTTCACTTGCCATTTGAAGCAAAGATTCCTGGCAGGGAATTTTTTATGTATTGTGTCATGGTGGTGTTAAAATGTTTCAGATCTTGAAGCATCACAAAATTCACATTCTTTAGATGTCATATTAAATCAGTATTAACCCCTGTGTGTAATAGCCAAGCATCTAATAAAATGTTACATTCAACATGTCATTGGATATAGGCTTCACCACAAACAATAATAGCACTTGCTTTGAGTTGTCTTTTATCAAATATCTACTGGGAATCATGTATCTTCCTTTCTATTTTTCTGAAAACTGCTTTATTTTTTAATTTTTTATTAATTTTTTTTTACAATTTATTTATTTTATACCCTGATCGAAACCTCCTCCCTTAACTCCTCCCAGTTCCACCCTCCCTCCATCTTCCCCCATCACTTATCACTTTTCCCTAGTCCACTGAAAGGAGGAGTTCTATTCCTCTGTCATCTGCCCATAGCTTATCAGGTCTCATCAGGACTGCCTGGATTCTCTTCCTATGTGCTCTGGAAAGGCTACGTTACCAGGAGCAATTGATCAAAGAGCAGGCAATCAAATTCATGACAGAGGCAGTCTCTGCTCACCTTGCTCAGAAACCCACATGAGACTGCCAATCAACTACATCTGAGCAGGGGTTCCAGGTCCTCTCTATATAGTCCTTACTTGGTGCATCAGTCTCTGCAGGGCCCCCTGGGCTCAGGTTTTTTAGTTTTGTTGGTCTCCTTGTGGGCTCCTGTCCCCTCCATGTCTTTCTATCCCCACTTCTTCCATAAGACTCCCTGTACTCTTCCCAAAGCATCTGCTTCTCAAACCATCAGTATCTGCTCTGATGTCCGATGGGTGGAGTCTTTTAGAGGACCCTCTACAATAGGCTTCCATCCTGTTCCCTCTCTTCCACTGCTTCTTGTGTCTATCCTGTTTGCCATTCTGAATGAGATTTAATCATGCTCCCTAGGGTCCTTGTTGTTTAGCTTCATTAGTTCTGTAGATTTTAGAATGTTTATCCTATATTATATGGCTAATACCTACATATAAGTGAGTATATATCATGTGTGTCTTTCTGTTTCTGGGTTACCTCACTCAGTATGAGCTTTTCTAGTTCCATTAATTTGCCTGCAAATTTCATGATTTCCTTGTTTTTAATAGATGAGTATATTCCATTGTGTAAAGACGCCACAATTTCTGTATCCATTGCTCTGTTGAGGGACATCTAGGTTGTTTCCAGGTTCTAGCTTTTATGAATAAAGCTGCTGTGAACATGGTTGAACAAATTGCTTAAGCGGCAGCATGAGAGCTTAGCGAGCTCTGTTGTGAACGGTGAGCTCTTTTCTCCACGTCTCTTTACCTGAGTAATGGGCCTTTCATACTTCAGTGTGCAGTGAACAAAGGAATGGCATTTTGAAAATGGGAGGTGGCTCTGATCTTACAGAACAGCCTGAGCAGAATCACTGAAGTTAAAGGTTGCTGGATGAGACTTCATCAGAATGTAACCTGTGGGTTTGTAGTCAGAGGAAAAGGTACAGGTTACACACGCCAGAGAATAGCAAGGAGGTCATATTGTCCCCACTGCTTCTACCTTTCTCCGGGCAGAAGGAGTGGCACAGAGCAAAGTAAATTACATATTTCTCTGTCTTTTCTTTCCCCCACAGCCTACACATCTACCACAATTCACGAATAAGACACCTGGCTCATTTTAAAAGGAATCAGCTGGAGGCTGATTTCTAATGCAGTGCCTCCTTCTCTTTCAGGAGTGACTGTTTGTGCTGCCTTGGGAAAACGTATTGATTGTCTTCTGTTTTCTTGGCACTGCCCCACATTCTACGGAAAATAACAAATAAGAACAGGTCTAGAGATAAAGTGCTGGATTCTAAAATAGTCACAATTATCATCTGCTATACCCCTTCCTCTCAGTTTGTTAGTCGGCAAGTGACAATCAATCCGCTGAGGTACCAAGAGGAGATCACAGGAATCAAATGAAACGAATCTAACAATAACATTTTCCTAAGTCTAAGTGGAAGGAACTGAAAACATATTATGAAAGATAAACCCAAGCCATTAAGTTAAAATCTCAAGACAGGAGAGAAGAATAAAGGAAATAAGGTGCAACACAGAATATTAGTATGGAGCATGAAAGTGTAAGTAATGTGTGGAAGACCTATAATGCTGCATGCTATATTTTAGTTATCTTTTAATGTCAATAACCAGTATCATATCATAGGTATAAACAATATCAAGAACTGGGGCTTTCTATTTATCATTAGGGAAATCAGCATTGCTTATTTAAAGTTAATAACCAAAGCATCCATGCAAATTTTCCCTGAAGGAAAACAATCTGAGTTGTGAGAAAGTGCTAGAATGTTGTAGGTATCTTCAAACACAGCCTGTCTCCCTGCTGAAGCTCATCTCCGCACAGCTGGGAGCATCATTGTCTCTTGTCTGCCTTTTGGGGGCAGCTGGTTTGACATACATACATTATAATGCAATCTTACTGTCAGAAATAAAGTGTGAGGCTTAACTGCAGGAGGAAATCTAAGAGGGAAAATACTCAAGGCTCTTCATCTCAAAATTCCACATGAAACCCATCATGTCTAAAACTGCACAGCAAGGAAGAAAACTGGCTAAATCATTCCTTACTAGCTGGACTCTCATGGAAGCATTTGCATATAAATAGCGCATCAAATTTTTCTCAATGATTTATGATTTTTTACCTCGTTTGGGATTCATTCTTTACTGATCGCTTGAAAATATAAGAAATGGTCACTCACTAAAGTTAAAACAGAGTGGTTATGCTTTTTCAAAAGCTGGTTTCAGAAGACAAAAAATATTTGAAGAAAAGAAATTTAGTATTGGTATTTTGGCTGAAGAAAGACATGAATTATTAACATCTAAAATGTTTTTATAATTTTATTTTTATATTAATTACAGTTTATTTACTTTGTGTCCCAGCTGTAGCCCCCTCCTTCATTCCCTCCCAATCCTACCCTCTGTCCCTCATCTCCTCCCTGCCCCTCTCTAAGCCCACTGACAGGGGAGGTCCTCCTCCCCTTCCATCTGACCCTAGTTTGTCAGGTCACATCAGGACTGGCTACAATTTCGCTCCTCTGTGACCTAGCAAGGCTGCTCCTCCCCCAGGGGAGGGTCAAAGAGCCCACCATTGTGTTTATGTCAGAGACAGTCCCTGTTCCCCTTACTAGGTACCCACTTGGATGCTGAGCTGCCATGGGCTATGTCTGAGCAGGGGTTCTAGGTTATATCCATGCATGATCCTTGGTTGGAGAATCAGTCTCAGAAAAGCTCTCTGTGCCCAGATATATTTGGTCTCTGTGGCACTCCTGTCTTCTCCAGGTCTTACTAACTCCCCCTTCTTTCATATGATTCCCTGCCCTCTGCCCAAGGTTTGGTTATGAGTATCAGCATCTGCTTTGATACACTGTTAGGTAGAGTCTTTCAGAGGCCCGCTATGGTAGGCTCCTGTCCTGTTTCTTGTTTTCTCCTACTTCCCATGTGCATCCCATTTGTCTTTCTAAGTGAGGACTGATCATCTTACCCTGGGTCCTCCTAAAATGTTATTGAAGAAATCTAGATTTACACAACTATTTTATTTTTATAATTAAAACTTATTTATGAAGAACTTGCAAACCAAAAAATTTACACAGCAAACTATTTCAAAACTCATTTATTTTGGTAGAAAAATCAAACTGCAAGTGTTTAGAAAGCAACTGTTGTCACAAGTCAGGCAGGGCAAACACTGACTCTCCAGTGTGTGAGAAGTTTGCTGTCTTCCTCTCACAAGCACTCCATGCATTTTCAGCATTCTAAAGCTGGTGTATTAGAACTGTGCGAAATGAACAGTCCAACTATACTTATAGTAATAACGGTAAATAAAATATTCTAGCATCAAGCTTTTCATGTGCTTTTCAGACCTTGGGTTGGAAATACCCCGAACAGCACAGGAATGTGAGTCAGAGACACCGGCCTGAACACCAAGAGTGAAACTTATCACACGATGCTTTATCACAGATGAAACAAGGCTGTATAAAAAATACGACAATGATTGTGTAACTATCCTCAGTTCTAGTCCAAGCACACTGCATAGCAGTTGTTTGTTGAATTAATGTTAAAAGTCAGTCCATAATCCCAGCATGCTTAAAGATGCAGCAGGAGGATTACTATAGTTGAAGACCAACCTGGGCTACATAGTGAGTTCCGGACCAACATAATCTATGAGCGGTGTCCTGTCTCAAAAAAAAAAAAAAAAAAAAAAAATCAAGCCAAATCAGAAAATATTAAGACATTTTATTTAAAGGTGAAATGATTTTTTTTTAATATATATTAGCCTATTGTGTTACACTATTGGGGAAAAGTGTCTTTCCTCCATCACACTAGCTAAATATTTTATCAGACAAGTTTCTGATCCATTTTAGGGGAGCAATTTATAGAACCAAAGTCAGCATATATCTTTTAAATAAGGAACGTAACATAAGAAAACCAACTCATCTTTGAGTTTATATAATGGTATAATTTCATTAATTTTGAGTTAATGCTTTTGTTTTTTAAGAGCTTGGTCAGTGAGACGCGAAACACTTTGTCTTCTCTCAAGGTCAGAGAACAGTGAAAGGTACAGAGCGCACAGAGGCTGGTATCTGCCTCCGCCAGCTCACAGGCTGCAGCAGTGTGAATACAGGTCACAGCAGAGGCCCGTAAATGAGTTTCATAAATCTAAGGACACTTATCCCCAACCTTCAACTTAAGCTGGGCTCTGGAGGGAAGATGGGTTAAATAGTTTTAAAGACAGGAGAATGAATAGCTTTTGACAACTAACAAATGCCAAACACCAGAATGCTCAGAGGCAAGAACCAACACAGCAGAGTGTACACAAGCGAATCACTGGGCATCTCTGCTCCCTAATTCAGAATGTGCAGTGTTGTATAGGTAAGCATATGCACTTCAAAAAATGACCTATTTGACATAAAATGGAAATCAATTTGGAGAGTTTTGTAAATGGTGTTTGTTTTTTTTTTTTTTAATTTCCTCAGATGAGGGATGAAATGAGAGCCGCTCCCAGACCTTTCTAGCTCTTTCTGAATTCTCCCTGATTGCTTCAACTCAACTGTTCTAATGCCTGATTCAAACTAGCTTCTCTTGGCTTCTGACTAAATTGTTCTCCCTGGCCTAAAACTAATTCTGGCAATTGCTTTAATCTTCTGGCTTGTCCTGTCTTCGAGTGTCTACTTTGTTATCTCTGCAGGCTGGTCCTGTAAAACTGTCCTGGTAGAAATCCTGCTCTCCATGTGTGGCTCCTAAGTAGCTTCTCTTTCTCGTCCTGTTCTCGTGAGAGTTGGGTTTATCCTATCTCTGACTTTGTCAAATCTTTTTCTGGTTCATCACTTTGTCTGCCCCTCAGCTAGACACCACTTTTAAGCATGGCTTCATCCTTCTATAAATTAACCTTATTTTCACTGTTTGGGATCAGAGGTGTGTAATAGGGTATGTATGTATTCCAGTCGGTTAACACTATAATCCAGAGCAGGTTTGCACTCTAGCCAGATCACAGAGACCTAGAGGTCTCTGAATGTTATCCTTTGCCAGAGCAGCCATGTTGTTGGATTAAAATTCCTGTAGAGATGGTATCTATTCAAGGTCTTTGATTTCCAAAAAGACCCTCTTTTGTATGGCTGTTAGTTTGGAGTGCCAGAAAAGGATTTTTTGAGTGGGATTTAGAGGCACATTGAGGTCCTGCAGGTAAAGGATTAGGGCAAGTCAGGGTACCCTTCTTGGTTGTAGCTCCTGATCCTTCTGTTCAAAATGCCATGTCCCCTGGCATCTGGCTCAGCATCCATGGCATAGCTTCTGCAGCACCCAGACAGCCTCCTTCAATTCCATGTCCATATATCTGTTTTAATTTTGAGGTAGATACCAGCATGTGTTATGTAGGTATTTGTATTACCAAGGCTGAAGCTTACACTTGGGAGAACAATGGACTTTCAAGCAGAGCTTTCTAAGCATGGCTCTATTTCAAAGGCTTTGGTTTACCTGTATTCCCTGGCTACGTCATAGCTATTTTTAGTTCTATATCACTGCCTATTTGACCTCTAGCTATTGCTTCAATAGAGTAGAGCTTCATAAAAAATATTTACTTTGAGGCCCAGGAAGGTGGTTCAGTAAATAAAGCATGTGATTTTGACTTGAGCTCAGAAACCCAAGCACCCTCATTTAAAAAAAAAAAAAAAAAGAAGAAGAAGAAGCAGAGGGGTGATAGTGGTCAGCATGCATTGTTTACATGTTTGAAATTCTCTCAAAGCATATTTAATCAGTAATAATTTTTAAAAGCCTGCTGTGATGATGCAAATCTGTAACACCTAAGGGGAAAGCAGATCTACTGAGCTCACTGGCTAGCCTCTATCCAATTGGTAGCTCCAGGTTTAGTGAGAGACCATAATTCAAAAAAAGAACAACAGAGGAAGTCACAGGTGCTGATGTCTGGCTTTCGTACACACGGCACGGCATATACAGGCCTACATGTGAACACATGCGCACACAAACACTGTTTCACCTTCCTTCTGAGCTGCATGAGATTGTCATTAGTGTGCCTAGCAGTGTTGCCAATCATAACACGTGATTCCTAACCGTAATCTAACTTACGTAACGGTGTTTCAACAGCCTGTATGAAAGGGTGAAGATGAGTTTGGCATACTATTAATTTTAAAGAGTCAGTACAAAATTTATGTGAATTTTAATTTCAATAGCTGAAACAAATATGGATATGAAATTCATCAGAATGTTATTTGTTATTTTATTTTGATTAAGTGCGACAACGTGTGAAAATTTGTCTTCCTTAAATCTTTCGCCGTTTTCAACTTCTGAGAAATGAGCATGCATTAATTTTATTATTTAAATCAGCAACAAAACAGAAGCTTTTTGTGATAAAATCTTTACAGCAAGGAGATGATCATCACCTTACCATGCAGATCTAAGGCCTTCAATTTAGGCAAATATATCTTTAAGGGGTTTCTAAATGCTAATATTTTTTTTTAAATCAACATAGGCACAGAACTAGTTGTAAACAATTAGAGCTACATTTTCAAAGTGCCCTGCTAAGATTCAGCTGTCAAGCTCCATGCATGCTAATTGGAAAAACTGGGTCATATCCCCTAGCACAACTCTGTGGCTTTCCCCGGGGATGGGCTTAAAAGTCTTTTAGGCAAATTTGTTGAAAGTTTATTTTCAAAATTACACATTTATATCACGCAAAAACGTACAGAAACCTATTTTGTTGTACACTCAGAAATGCACGCACACTCATAAATTTCTATTTTTAATAACTAATTCCAATTTTTGAATGCGTTCAATTACTTCCTAAATATAATTTACTCTATACATATAAACAGAGTGTCATGTTGTATGTTTCTGATCCCAGCACTCAGAATGTGAGTCAGGAGGGCTGAGCATTTGTGGCCAGCTTGGGCCACATAGCAAAACTTTGTCAATAAGGATAAGAAAAGAACATTCCACAGTTGGGGTGTATGGCCCCACGTTCAGAAGGATACAGACAGTACCAGTTGGTGTCAGAGGGGAGGATGTTGGATGGTAGGAAGGTGAGGGTTGATACCAAAAATTACTGCTGGATCAAAATCTTATGGAGGTGACTGGATTTTGTTAAATATCATTTAAAAACAGACACCCATGACTTTTAAATTCTGTTACAATCAATGGAAGACAGAAGCAAAGATTGAAAGAGGTAGACACCAACACCAAACATCAACTTAACTATTTATGCTTAGGGGGTGATATGTGCCTTATTTGATATTTGCAATTCCACCCAAATATGTTTATCAGAAAGAGCACAGAGACAAATTGTGACTTATTTTAAAACTTCTTTTGCCTTTTCTAGACAGATTTAAATGTGTAAAAATTTACATAAACACACAGAAATACTAAAAAGGTCTCACTGTTGAGCACTTAATTTTCATTACCCCTTTATGACCCAGTGTTAAAATCTCAGTGACATTATTATTCCCATTTTACAAGTGAGAAGACAACCTGTTAACAAGACCATGAAATTAAATTACCATTTATGAAGTTATACATAAACCTACTCATTGATACAGCAATCTCTATTCTTTTGCACATGACAACAAAGATGTGGTCATATATATTTATTCATAATATCAAAACACTAGAGGAAATTATCCTATAGTTTTATAGGTTACTGTCATTCTTACCTTGGAGGTACTTAATGAGAATGTCCCTCTATGACAGTTATTGAAATGTACCTTTGAGAGCTTTTCCTTGCTACATGTCTATTATTCAACAAGACAGCTGTACAAATAGAATATAAAGATTAAATTGACGGCCTTATCAAATGTTGCAAAATAAAATGAAACTTTTACTGATAAGCCAAAGTCTATTTATTTTTAAATTGCTGGGAGGGAATGAGAGCCGGAGCCCTAGATTGTTTTGCTCAAAACATGGAGCCCACAAATGGCACTGTGTAGCCCAGTACATGACACGTTTAGATTCGCATTAGATGAGGCTTGAAGTTCAGAGAATGGTCCATGCAATAGCTCTGTCTGAGTGTAGCTGGGTGGCCATCGCAGGAGTGACAGCATGGGTTACATGTTAAGGCTGTACACAAAGCCCGAACTGTAAAACAGGCTGGACATTTATCATCAGCATGTGCACATTTGCCAGGCCAGAGGTGTGTGTGGCGGGCGAACTGCCGTACAGAAGGCTGGGCTCGTGGCAGTGACCCCCACATAGCTCTGTAGCACACTGTCTATAGCCATAAATACTGTCAAGTGAGCACACTGCACCAGAACCAAAGACCATTTCATTCTCTAGCATAAATAGCTGAGTAAGATAGTTTCAAGGCTATATAATTCCTTTATTAAAATAGATATATCTATATTTACCATCTTTTTTGTAAATCAGGTATTTTTCATAAGGGAACCTAAGCCTCTTCTTTTACATAAATCTTTGGGTGCTTTTATTTTAAATACTTTTGGGTCTCCATTGTATTTCATAAAATGTTCCGGCTTGCCAATACTTAAGAAATCATAAGTGATTAAGTGATTAACCCACTACAGGTGATAGGTCTCCACTGTATTTAACAAACCCTCAGGCTTGTACATACTCAAGAAATCATAAAAGATTATCTCAACTACTGGTGATACGTCTACTCCTTAAAAATCAAATTGAAACTCACAACTGGTAGTTGTGATACCATTTTCACAGCTTTTGATTTGAGAAGTCATATGTGTTGCATGACTAAAACCTATGCAAAGCAAATCCCCAGTCAGGAAGCATACAATGGTTTGAAAGCTATGGAACTCTGGATTTGTTTGGTGGTGGTGGTGTATCATTAAATAATCCAATTCTCATTTTGGATTTGGACAAAGTATTTTACATTGTATTATTGAATTCTTCTAACTGGAAATGAATATGTCAGAATTTGTGAGAATGTAGGAATATCCAGAAAAAGTACTTAATAAAGTCTGGCACTTAGTACATACTGAATAAATTTTAGCTGTTTTTTTTAATTATGTCTTTCTGCTAATCATTTGTCACTTTATGCAAGTTCAATTTATCAAATTTACATTTTATTCAGCAGACATAGATAAAATAATTTGAACACTTTCGCTGATTTAACTAGATAATTCAACTAATCAACTAGGATCCATTTCAATTTTTCCATTTGATGAACAAATCAATATTTCACCAAACTGTAAATTCCAAAAGGATGATATCCATGTTGCTTAACCTGCCTTTATATATTTACTATTCGGAAAGCATTGGTCGTGAATTCAGGAATAAATGAAGCGTCACTTATTTCAAATGCTGAACCAAATTAAAGAAGGGGGGGAACATGCGTGGTTATAAAAATATCACAGAAAGTGAGATAACCAGTGAGCTGTCATTTCTGTGACCAGACAGGGGATGTAAAGCTAGAAGCCCTGAATCTGAAGAAACCCCTCCTCAGTGCTTCTCAGCTCTAGAACCTCTTACTAACAAAGCCCCCTACCACAGTGATTCTCAGCTGTAGAACCACCCCCTACTCACAGGGCACCCTTCCCTGGTGGGTTCCTTAGGTCTAGGACCCCTTAACCCAGGGCACCCTTCCCTGTGCTTCTCAGTTCTAGAATTCTTTTACTCACAAAGACATCTTTTCTTGTTCTCAACTCCACAGCCTCTCTACTTTTAATTGCTAGAGCTCTAATTTCCCGATTTGTATTTTGTAGATTTTCCCACCACAGTGTCACATTCTGCCTTGTACTCATGGTACAAAATGCTTTTCACGCACTGTCTTTGTCACGATTCTTTCTCCCAATTTTCTAGAAATTGCTATTTTTATAAAGCAAAAATAAAAATGCAGATTTCTCCAAACTTTAACAGAACAGGAAGCTAATTAAAACCAAAACGACAATATTTCCAAAGTTGAATTAGAGCTTCTAAACTACATTATAGAAACACAATTTTTTTCTTGGGGTAAAATATCCATAACATAAATATTACCATCTTATACATTTTAAGTGCATTTGGCTCTGTGCAGACATCACTGCCTTCTGGTTCTAAAACATTTTCCTCTTCACCAACTTGAACTTTACTCACCAAACACTGATCTCTTTGTTCACCATTCTGGATCCCACCATTCTACTTTCTGTCTCTATACATCTCAGTATTACAACAGACACTACACATGGGAAGGAACAATAGCTGTCCCTTTGCGACTAGTTTGTTCTATTTTAGCATAATGTCTTCAAAGTTTATCTACAGTGTGAAAGGTCAATACTTCCTTCCTTTTAAAGTATTGAATATGATTATGTTGCATGCGCATACCACTTTGGTTTTCTGCGTATAATAATGACTTTGTTTTACAAAGAAGATAATAAATGAGTGTGAAATGGAAATTTGAATATTCTAGTAACTTTAAAAATAAATAATTGCCAGGAAAAACACAAACAAGACCTATCTTTTCTACGTCTGTGAAGGTATATTTCAATATATTTTGCACAGTGTTTTAAAGTGATGGGTGGCATTATTTGTTTGGTGTTGACAGTGAGCTTAAAAAAAAATACTGTGTAACAGAGTTAGAAATAAAGTCTTTCTTAAGAGCCCTTCCATATTTCCCAGCACATTTTTCTTTTCCACTCTTCTATGGACAAATAGTTGCATTGTTTTTACCACTGAGCATTCCTAAAGGGTGGACATTAAAACAATCTTAATGTAGGCACAGACAGGGGAATTTTTACTGCAGACATGTGTTTTTGTGTCAGTTTGTGTAAATTACAAGCTAATGTCTACACATCTTTACAATTTTGATATTCTGTTACTGTTCTTATTTTATTTATTTGGTTTTTTTTTT